>NW_024581064.1:535277-657878 GCF_017639235.1 Corvus kubaryi | reverse complement strand
TCCGCGGGGCCACCTGCCCCCGCGCCCCGGGCGGGGCCGCGCCGCCCCGCGCAGGGCAGAGCCGGGGCGGGCCGGCCACCGCCGAAGTTTCCCCGGGAGCCGCCGGGAAAGTTGCGTCTGGCAGCGAGCGCAACTTTGCGCGCCGGCCCCGCCGCCGCCGCCCGCAGCATCCCCGCGGCGCGGCCCGGCCCCGTTCAAACTTGGCGGCCGCCGCTCCGAGCGGGCCGGCGGATCAATGCGGCTGCGGCCAGCCGCGCTGGGAGCCGGGCTACAGGTTTCACCAGCCATCGCTGGCAACAGCTTTGTCATTTTCTAAAAATAAGAAGCTAAAAGTTATTGTAGAAGAAGGGGCTTTTTTTGTCCCCCGCACAATGTGCCTTTTGTGAGTTTAATGCCATTCTGGGGCTCTCTATAGCCCCGGACAATGGGGAACTCCAGGAGGCGGCTGTGCCTCTGCCTTTTTTCTTTCTTGCTTTCTCTTTTCTCCCCCCGACCCCCCGCCGGGGTTTGGGGGGGTTGTGGGGGTGGGTTGGTGTTGGGTTTTTTTTTTTTTTTTAGGAAAGGATACAACATTCCTCCAGTCCCACCAGAACCTCTGCTTTGATTAAATAAATATTTCTCTAGCCTAACGGTAACGTTTTTCATTTTCTGCTCGGGTCCATGTCCGATTATTATTTAAAATTTTTATTTCCAGGAGCTTCTCCCTCCCCATTCCAGCCCTAGTGAGAAATGTTGATGATCGCTGGGAACGTGGGATTTGAATTTCAGGAGGAGGTGAACCAGTAAGGAACCTCTGTCCAGGCTTCAGGAATATGGTTTTTTCATCCTTCTAAAAGAAGCTATTTTTATTACTATCAGAAATGCATCTAAATTAAATCATGTCTTGAAAATCTAAAGAAGCTTTTTTTTTTTTTTGCCTTTTTTTGCCTTTTTTTTTTTCCTTTTCTATTTTTTTTTTTCTTTTCATAATAACCCAAATAATTATCTTCCCGGTTTGTTTCATAGCTCTGAACAAGGAATGCAGTTGCGGTCAGTTTTTCCATTTGGGAGAACCTTAATGTAGATGTATTTTATACGGCAAGGTAATAAACTGCATGTTTGTTAGTACCTATTATAATGAAATGTCTTGAGCTTTCCCTATTTCTTAACGTGGGGGTTGACATTTGGAATTTTGACAAGTCCCTTTAAGTGGGATGGGGGTGAAGGAAGAGGACGGGTGATTAGGAATTTGACTGTACTGTTGATGCATTGCTGGAAGTGTCTTGCGTTTGGGAGAAAGTCGCAGGTTTTAAGACTCAGGGTTCGAGAGGTGCCACGGTTCTGTGGATGTTGTACCTGCAGCCCTGGTGTGCCCGGTGACCCGGGCATGCTGTGCGTGAGTCCTGGTGGTTGGATTGACTCTAGAGGGGGACCAGTTTGCCTTTAAAAGCTGCCCTTAAAAATCAGTCCCTGCTTGATACATGTCTGTCTGGTTTTATGGAAGAATAATTGTTAATGTACTCACTTTCAAAAAACCCCAAACCTTTAAAAAAAAAAAGGAAACACAAAAAAAAAAAAAACCAAAAACAAAAACAAAAAAAAACCCCCAAACTACCACAAAAAACCAAAAAAAAAGCCAACCCAAAAAACCAACCAACCCCCAAACCAGGGAGCCCTGGAGGAATCAGAATTTTTCGGGCTGCTTGGTGCGCTGCTTGGGAAGGTGCATGTAATTTGTAGCTGTCGTTCTTGCTGAACGTGAACCAAACGTGGGTTGAGGAAGAAGTTGAGGCAAGAATAAAGTAACCCTTGCCTTTAGCACTTGGGATAACTCAGTAAGTACCTCTTTTCCCCTGAGGCTGTGGATCTGGTGGCCCAGGGTGCGGATGCTGCCTGTGACCACACTTTTTGCAGAGCAAAGCAAAAGGAAATGTGTCGGGAAGTTGGGGAGCAAAGAAGTGACTGTGGATGCTCCAGAAATAGGCACCTCCACAGGGACGTGTGCGGGCGCGGGCTGGAGCCATGGATCTTGTCTCCGCGCTTGCATCGTGAATTCTAGCTGTGTGCCGCTGTCCTCTAATTTCCCATGACAACATATGGATCCCATAAAGGCAAACATGCCGAAGTGCATCTGTCTGGGTAGTTAACACAAACCAAACATCCCCTGCTCGGAGATCCCGCTGCTCCTCTGGCCGTGCTGCGCGGAGCCCTCCTGCGACAGCCCCTCGGTGCTCCGTCTTCTCCGTCACGCTCCCGGGACGAGCCCGAGTGCCCCGAAAGGGAGGAGGGCAGCAGGCGCCAGGTCAGAGGAGCGGAGGGGTTAAGCGGGGAGAGGGGCGTGCGCCCTGCGCCCCCCCCACCCTCCTGGGAGCTGGTCCTGCCCGAGCAGGCTCTGCCCTGGGGTCAAGTCCTAGGACATCTTCCCTCCCCTCCTGGCAAGGCAGCAGCTCAGGCTGGGAAGGGAAACAGCAGATGAGCAGAGGGCAGAGGTTTACCCCTCATCCTGGAGACAGACGTCTGGGGGCTGGGGAATGAGAGAGTTCCCAGTTTTCCAGGTTGCAAAAAGAGGTGATGAGGGGAGGCTGTGTGTGAAAAGAAGGGAAGGAACAAGTAACGGCTGCAGGACCAGCGGATAAACCACTACGCAAAGACTGAAATGCAGCCAAGGAATTAAGGGATAATTCATACAGAAATCGTTAGGTATGATTACATGTATGTGCATGTGTGTCTCCTCTAAAAAATATACTTCCCGTAAGATTTCTTTGTTCTAGGCAAAAAGACAATCTGAATGCTAAAATATAAAAAGGGGCTTCCCTTACTTTGATTAGAAATTTTGATACAGCCTCATCTGCAATCGTGCGGATGCCTCTTGTTTCTATATGTGTATCTCTGCATACGTATAGATGGGATTTTGGGTTCAAATAGCTTTTAATGTGCTTAGTAGAAAGAAGCTCTTAGTATCAGATCTGCAGGGAAAATAAGACTGATTTTTCCCATAGGAAACTTGGTAAAGACACAGCTGAATTATTAGATTAACCCATTTTTTTGTCTCATGCCATATCTGATGTATTTGCGCAAAGAATTGTATCATTTCATTTCTATGTTATTTTGAACAGATGGAACAAATACCGGTGCTTTAAAGGGAAGTTATTATTTGTAGAAATATATACAAATTAAGAGGAACAACTTTGAAGCAAAATGTTTTTCCGAGGCAGCAAATATGGCTTTCTGTACAGGACTCTCCGCAAGAATAGTTGTTACCTTTAACATGTAAAATGGGGGTGAGCAGCTCCAGTTCCCTGGGTTCTGCAGGGAGATCAGGTCCTCCCCTGGAGACATGACCTGGCTGCCAGGGGCTCGGGAGGCAGGGGTGGGCCGCATTTGCATAAGGCTGTGGTGACAGCACTGGACTCGGGTGAATTTTTAGGGATCCCACAAGCGTATCCCGTTGCTCGCCGCCCAGCACAGGGGGACTGGGCCAAGGCTCTGCGGTGCCAGAGGCTGACGAGGCACAAAAGGCTGATGTATGGGGAGAGCTAAAAAAAAAGTTCCAGGCTATCTTTTAAAATTCAGGCTTTAAAAATTATTGTTGGGAGGGGGGAGGTCCAGCTTAGAAAAAGTCTCCATAATATCATCCACTTTCATAGCTCTGTGCTTCTTGGAAATGTGTCTGAAGAATCAGAACAAAGCATGGAAGGCCAGAGTCCTTGAAGGAGCTCCAAATGATAAAGTCTGCCATTCATTTTAAACACTGCGTGCATTGTGGAAACACGGGTCAATTTGAAGGCATTTGTCAGATTTCCAGTTCCCTCTGCTCCTTTGCAATGGAAATTTGCAATCAAATCCCTGTGCTGGAGTTAGGATGTCTGCCTTGATCAGTTTGTATGACTCTATGCCCAAAGCATTGGCCAGGTAAGCTAGCTTTTCCTTTGGAAAGTTTGTTTGTGTGGAGTTGAGCGGGAGAAGGGGGGAAGGTTGAGGGGAGTCGAGCTGGAGCAGATGTGTTTGTTCTGGGTTTGGAAGGGGGAAAGGGCAGGCAATCGACGGCGATGGATTGCACAGGGCTTGCTGAGCCGCAGAAGTGAGTTGATACCATTTAGAGACGCCCAGCAAGAAGCATGGAAAGGGATATTCCAGCAGCAGCACAGTCATTGTTGGGATGCAAAAATGCAGCACGGCTGGAGAGCCACACTGCTGAGCAATTTCAGCCAGATAGCAGGGATTTCTTCTGCAGTCATGTTTGCCTCAGTTACTGGGGGGGCTGCTGCCCGTATTCCTGAGACACGGGGATGCTGGAGGGAAGAGACTATTGCTCTAGAAGAAATGCTGTAGGATTTGGGGGGGGGTTTGGGCTGGGGGACATGTTCAAAGAAACATTTATTCTTTTGTCTCAAATATATTTCTGGGGTTTTACCTGATTATTAAAAGACATTGTGCTCTAGGCAGTGGGAGTGACAGGACCTCTGTGGGCTATTCCAGCTGTCCCCAAACCTGGCAAGGCTGCTGCAGCCAGGCTGAGTAAACACCCCTCAGTCAGACAGCAGGTTTGTAACATGCATTTGCTTGTTTTGCAGGCCATAACATGAGTGGATGTGTTTGCCATGGAAATAAACACTTGGAATACATCTATATGTTTCTTGGCTTTTTGAGAGAAATGAAGAAAAAAGTCTTGGCATTTAATTAGAAGTCACTAACCTGATAAATATTGAACATCATTTCTTTGTGAGCGGCTCCATGTGCTCAGAGCACTCTATGGATGTATTCCACAATTGCACTTATTTAATGCCTCTATCACCTCATGCCTATTGTATTTATGTTGTCATCAATGTCAGATTTTAATTAAACAATTAAATCACTGTCACAGTAATTTCCCTAGAAAACTATTTTAAATGAAAAATCCCACAATAAATGTTTGGGAACCATCTTAGAGGAAAAAAAGAGGGAAATAAGTTATAAAACAAAATTATAGTTCCCCCAGAATTAGGGAAAAAAACATATTTTCAGCATTGAGAAGAATTCTGGACTACAGGGCGGTTTCCACAGAATTCAGAGTGTGTCAGCAGGGAGACCAAGACACCTTGGCTTGTCTGGGGGCGAGTCTGAGTCTGTCAGGCGGAGCCGCTGCGCAGGGACCCCGGCCCAGGGCTGGCACTTCCTGTGCTCACCCCCCGCTGTGGGCCAGGAGCAGTGACAGCAATGCAACCCTCTCATCTCCGTGCAAGCCAGGTACCAAATGCTCCTTGGAAAATAGTCCATCAGCCTTCTTTCCCTCTGAATTATTTCAGAATTAAGCTGGAGATTTGCAGGAAAGTCTGCATTGAATTATTCACCAAGTTAAGCACCAGCACCAGCTGCACTTACTATATAGTAACCATGTCCTCCCTGTGTTGTAAGCAGTGAGAAATCGGATCTGACATAGCATCTTTGCTGCAGTTAATCAAACAGTTCATCGTTATCTCTTTGTAAATATCTGCTCTTATTCCTCTAAAACCTGTACTTCTTTGTACAGAAAAATCACAAACACAAGATGCAAAATTCATCAGACAAGATATCTGCAGGAATCACGCTCTCAGCCACACGCCACGATATTACCTGTATTTAACATAAGCACATCTGACATTTGCGGCGACGTGAGCGGCGCATATTGAAATTGGGGGCCCAGGCTGTGATTGCAGCGCCACATCCCCCGCAGCCATCCCCAGCGCCTGCCTGGCCGCCAACAATGCGTTCATTTGTGCCCCGGGAGGGCTGTGCTGGGGCGAGTGCCAGGGAGCAGGAGGGGGGGCTGGGGGGCTTCGCTGTCCCCCCGGTTCCCCCAGCACCCAGCGTCAGGGGGTCACCCCCACCCCAGCACCCATCCTGCCACGGGAATCCTGGACAGTGTTTCTTAGGTCCATGCTGCATTGTTATTGGAATGCAGCTTTGCAGATTGGGTTATGGCTGGGCTGCGTGTGGTTTCTGTCAGCCCTGAAGTGTTTTACAGCTGGAGATGATTTGGGGGGGGAGGGGGCACATGCAGCCTGTCCACAGCCAGGTCTGATGTTCGTCTGCTGCTGTCTCTCTAATTTTTTTCTATGTGCCTCCAACAAAAGGTGAGGTTGGCACTGGAGGGGATGATGATGACAACGGCAACACCAGGCCCATCCCTTCCCGCTCCTCATTTGACTTTGGTTCTCCCAAAAGCAATTTGCCAGCAGATCCCTCTTCCTCCTGTGGCCACAGCAAACCGAGGTACCTGGTGTGCTGCGCCTGGGCTGGGCAGCCCGAGGCCTCCTGCCCCAGCCAGCTCCACTTGTGAGTTCAAGGCACAAAACCTTCAGCCTAAATTCAACCAGTAAACCCCAAAGCACTCACTCCATCAGTCCAGAGCCGTGGAAGAGTCTCCACAGCCCCCTTGGCCAGGCAGACCCTCGCCCGGACCCATCCAGGGCCACCTGCACTGTGCCAAGATGCTCTCCCTTGGCAGAGCATATGCAACCAGAAACACACATTTTTATACGCAGGAAAGGGGAAAATGGATGAGGTTGCACAGAACCCTCCTCCAAGCAGGAGAGGCTGTGCTGGAGGAAAGTATTGCTCATAATGACACTTAAGCCCAGACACTTGAATGCTAAAGGTTAAACTTACATTCTTCAAGAAAGGGCTCCTTGCCAGCTTGAACTGTGTTGTGTGTTCACTATTGCCTCCTCCTCCTCTTCATCCACTGTCAATCCACTTTTGGTATGTGTTGAAATAACTGAGGTTTTGGGGTGGATTTTTTTCTTCCCCTAATGTCTGTTCTCTGTACCAGTTCTCGGCCCTATGTCTGTCACAGGGTTAAAAAAAAAATTAAAAATCAGTTTAATGCTCACACAAAAGTGAAGTGTTTTTTTTTTCTTAGCTGCAAACTACTGTAGCTTCAATCCATCAAAGATCAGCCTCAGCATATGTTCTGTCCTCCAGTGACACACAGTTCATAGAACACCATCCTCCACCTCTTGTCCTCAGCTGAATAACCAGAACATACATTCTGACAATCAGGCTAAAAATGGAATTAAAACACACATTGAAAGACTGATATATACAGTAACAATAGGGTGGCGAAATAATTTTAGGGACAATCCTCACCAGGGCTGGAGATGAAACTGGTGGCAATGCTTCCAAATGCTCAAGCCAAGGAAGAAGAAACAGGAAAATGCCCACCCAGGAGTAGCACTTCAAGATGAATTTCAGCATAATATGAAGAAACAGACATGCAGTTTGGATGCTGCATTTAGACCTTAATGATCAAAGAGCACCTTCTCCATATACTTTCATGCTTCTCCCCAGAGATATTTCCCATAAAAAAAGAATGGAAATAGTATTACATTGTGCATGCCTTCTAAAGCAGCCTCTTTACACAGCCTCATGCAGGCTTTTCGTGGAGAATCAGTCAGGTGAAAGCACAGAACACGGATCCCTACATCTCAGCAGCAGGTAGAGGAGACCCAGACAGGAAGGCTGGATCAAAGGCTTTGAGGAGGAGCATGGAAAAGAGCCAGAGTGAGCTTCAGAAGTCAAATGCAATTTTTATTTGGGTTCAGAGATGATAAAAGGCCAGTGATGTTCATTTTCCTACTTCCTGCAGCAAGGGAACGGGGGGCTGCAGGGCTCCGCAGCTCGCTGCAGTGTATTTCTTGGCACAGCCCTAATTGTATCTCCTGGTCCCAGTGGAAGTTCACGCTTTTTAATATCTCTTATTGCTTCTGCAATTGCTGCCACCAGTCAGCAATCACAAACAGGAAGCCGTGAGTCAGCAGAGCCATAACCCGTGGGCCGACAGCGGCCAGAGGAGAGGGACGCTCCTGGAAAACACGGCGAAGGGCCGAGCCGGCCAGGCCCCGCAGGCCACGCTGCGGGAACGGTGCCCGGACAGGCCGGGGAGCTGAGCGGAGCCTCGGTTCCTAATTCAGCCCCTCAGCTTTCACCAAAACCTGGGATAAAGGCCCTGTCGCTCTGGGCCTGAGCGCCTGCGGAGAGGTTTCCCAAAGCTCGTCCCCAAAGCTCAGGGCAGTCATGGTAGGGTGAGAGCAGACAAGGACACTGGGTTCAGTTTCCTATCCGTGCTCCAAAAAACAGATTTTTTTATCCTGTTAGGGAGAGGCACAGCAGAGGAGGCAGCGGTGACCCCTCAGCTGGGATTTGTCAGCATGACCCCGTTTTCATACCAGCAGCACCCAGGGCTTGGCCACACCATGGCTCACGTAGCGCAGGGAAGCAGATGATCTATTCCCAGCCTGGTTTCGTCTGTTTTCTAACTGTATTTAGCAGCGAGTTTACTCCAGACTGAGCCTGCGTGAGTAAGTGTGTATGTAAGGGTTGAGGATTGGCTGCAGCAGGCAGAGGGTTTGCTGAAAGGCTTGTTAAGGAAGCACTACTGACCATGCAATCCAATTACATAATGCTTCAAAAAATAACCGTGCTGGGAGTTGGGTCTCGGCAGCGCATTTTGGCAGCAGAAAGAGGTATCAAATGTTCATCTTCCAAACCAAAGGCTGTCAGCGTATTTGTGCCACAATGTGACACTGCACCTCGGCCGTAAACTGCTCTAAAGAGGAAACTTGCTTCCAGGGGAAATGCCTGCTGTTCCCTTTCAAGGCAGTGCTGCACCCTGCAGACCGACGTTATTTGAGTCCTTGTAAAATTACCACTAATCTCTGCACTCAGGATGCCTCGTGTTTTATGGGCACTCGTATGACGGCAGCTTTGTTTTCTAGGGGGAAAGCAGAGTGCTGAGCAGGGAGAAGCAGGCACCTGGCCATCAGCAGTGGCTCTCTGGGGGTTTTCCTCAGCTCCCTACCTTCCAGTTCCTCTCTGCCACTCTGGACAGGACACACATACAGATGATGCACAGTATTCACTGGACAATGTCTGAAAAAAAATACCCTGTCCTGCCTGAGAAAGATTCAGATCCATGCCCATTCCCAGGCAGAGCCCGCATGGAGCTGTGCATCCCTTCTGCCGAGATGGATGCTGGCGGAGGGGACTGAAGGCTCCAACTCCACGATGGTTCCATCCACACGTTGTCCGGGATGACAGGGATTTAGAAACCCTGTCTCCAAACAGCACTGGTAGCTTTTATCGTAGTTACTAATTAAACTGCTGGGCTGCTCCGAAGGCGTCGCAGAGAAGGCACATTTCTGGTTAATGAGGCAACAGCAAACTAAGGATATTCTTAGCCGCTGCGGAGCCGCCTGTACCTGAGCTGTGGGGCTCGGCTGCCGGGGATGCTGCGTGAGCCGCGCCGGTCACCAGCGCCCGGCTCTGGCCCCTGTCCCAGCCTGGGCAGCGGTGGGGTCCCTCGGCCGGATCGCATCCCCGGTCCCCCCCCGGGCGCTGCCCACGCCGGGAGCCCCCCCGGTGGCACGGGCGAGCCCCGGCTCTGCCGCCGGGCCCGGGGCAGCGGCGCGGGCGCGAAGGGGTTACGGGCGGCTCGTCCGGCCCGGCCCAGCCCGCCGCCGCCTTCCCTGGCGGTTCCCGGCTGTTCGCGGCTGTTCCCGGCTGTTTACCTGGCAGCGCCGGCCGGAGGCCGCGCTGACATCACCGCCGCGCCCCCTCCTCCCTCCCTCTCTCCCTCCCTCCCGCCGCCGGCCGAGCCTCGCCCGCCGCGGGGCCGCCGCTGCCGGCAGCGCTCGGGCGAGTCCGAGCGGCCCCGCCGCCCGCCTTCACCCGGTGCCCACGGCGGGAGCGGCCCCCGGCCCCCCGGCTCAGCCCCGCGGCCGCTCCGCCCGCAGCCCCTGGCACCGGCCCCTCGCCCGTGGCCCTGGCACACGTGGTGCCCCGGCGCTGCCGCCTGCCCACCCACCTGGCTGCCACGTCGCAGCCGCGTGCTGGCCGGGGGCCACCATGCTGCCGCTCCTCGCCGCCGTCACCCTCTGCCCCCGGGCTGCGCCCGGCCCGCTCCGGCCCGGCCCGTCACATCGGCCTCTCCGGCAGGCCCGGGGGCCCGCGGACACCGTGGGCCACAGCCAGCGACGCAGGTGCTCACCCCGCCGGGGGTTGCTCGCTCCAGCAGCCCGCGGCGGAGCTGCTCTGTGGATGCTTTCTTGGTGCATTTGGGCAGGGAGCCAAAGTATGCAGCTTAAAGGAAATGTTTAATAAAGACACAGGAGCCTCAAACTGTTTATTTTTCCTTGCAGAAAGGTGGAGAGACGATGTCCCTGGAAACGCTGCCGGGCCAGGCGCAGGCCGGGGGCCGAGCCGGGGCTGACACTGCCTCTCGCCTCTCCCTCCCCTGACAGCCCCGGCCGCGGGGTCATAAACCGTGGGGGGAAAAGGCAACCTATTAGTAACTCTATTAAGTCTCCATTAGTTAGGTGTGAACTCATTACTCTAATATACCTGGAGGTGGGATCCCACTTGCAGGACATTAGCGCTGCAATAAGCACGTTTACCACCCGAGCTGGACCGAGTGAGGGAGAGGATGGAGCACAGGAGAGGACTTCTCGACACCTGGCGCAGCACCCGGTGCAGCAGCACCACCACGGAGAGCCCTTCCTGCCACGCCTGCCCTGGGGCAGTTGAACCTCTTCTACACAGGCTCTGTCCCTGTCCTGACGGTCGTATTCCCTATGACCAGTCCCTAAAGCACCCCTTGAGACCCTCCCTTCGTGCAGTAGCGACAGGGCAGCCACTGAAACGCACTCCGCTCATCTGCTTCCCTGATGAGCGGCTGCACCGTGGGAAGCTGCTCTCCCACCCTGTTGTAGAGTCAGTCATTTGGGTTGAAAAACCCTCTAAGACCACTGAGCTCCCCCAACACTGCCAAGGACACCACTAGCCCATGTCCCCAAGTGCCATATCCACACAGCTTTTAAATCCCCTCCAAGAATGATGATTCCACCACTGGGCAGCCTGTGCAAGGGCTGGACAGCCCATTCAGTGAAGAAATTTTTCCTAATCACTAAATCATAGAATATCCTGAGCTGGAAGAAACTTACAAGGAATACCGAGTGCAACTACGGGCCCTGCACAGGACAGACCCAAGAATCCCACCACATGCCTGAGAGCTTTGTCCAGCACTTTCTGAATGTCCAGTCTCAACCTCCCCTTTGCCTGGCCTGGCCTTTTCGATGTGCTGGCGCTTTGTGACAGGAGCTGTTCCGCTGTCTGCAGCTGTGCACCCTGTGGGGAACTCAGGTGAACTAAATAATGAGCTTATAGGAAATCAATTAATTAATAATAGGATGCGGGAGCAGGGCTTAAAGGGGTTTGCTGAGTCAGCACAATGAAAAAGATGATTGTGTGTAGAAATCTGTAGATGTAGAACTTTTTCTCCACCTTTTCAGTCAGCTTTAGCATGCCAACATGAGCTGCCGGAGCCGCCACTGCCCTCTGCCAAAGCCCCTCACGGACGGATACCGTTTGCCCTGCAGAACACAAAGATTCTGCACCATCTCCTCCCCATCCTTACTCACACTTCAAGGCTGCACAAAAGCACAGTCCATGCAGAACTCTTCCCAAAACTAATTTTTAAGCCCATTTGTTCCTAAATAGCACAAAACTGTACACAATCCCTGAAAAAAAGTTGTCCAAGAGCACACAAGTAGGACTTAAAAAATTATTTCAGGAGGAAGCATGATCTTGTTTCTAAGATCCTTGGCCAAAAAGAGTATAAAATTAATGGTATTAAGTGCCTAAAAATACTCTTGAGGATCTGGGAGTTGGAACAAGGGCTCGGATTCTATTCCCAGCTCTGCCACAGACTCACTGTCTGCAATGAAGGACCAGACGGGACACAGGGTATGCTGGAAGTGCCCAGAAATGCACTTCAGAGCTCACTTCCCCCACTTTTTGCTGTATTTTCCCAGCCTGTACAATGGGTACAATACCGACTCCGACAGACCAGAGCACATGAGATGGGATGTTGGTGGAATTCCTCCTGGTGTGTTTCCAGAGTACCATGAAACCATGTCCTTTCATGGTGCCCCACTGATCAAGCTCACCTGCCCTTTTCTTCCTTCCCTGTTTCTCTGGAATTAACTCTTACAATTCAAAACATCAGCAGGTACAAACAATTATGATTAAAAAAGAAACTAATTGCTAGAAAAGTGCAAACACAGCACCTCCTTGCACTGGCCTTCTGGTCAGTGGCAATTTGTCTACTGTAAGGATGTTCAAGTCCAATGTCCTGCAAAATTCAGTATTAAATGTGACTCTTTATTGCCCTGAACAGGAGAGATAGGCATCCCTAAAATGAAATACTTGTTTTTAGCCTGGGAAAATCCTGAAATATTTGCCTTTTAATATGTTGTATCTCGGAAAACTGTTTCATCATGTAAAAATGATTTTATGAGTCCCTGTTTTACTGTTACCCTGTTAACTAAGGTAACTGCTTCTACATGGAATCCCATACAAAAATGGATTAAAAGAATTGTGAAAGTTTCTAAAATTTGAACAAGTTACCAGTGGCAGGATGCCCAATGACAAAAGAACAGTCCATCAGCAAAGCCTGAGCTGAACTCACTGGTGGCTCCTCTAATTACAAAAAAGGAACATCCCAACGCTACTGTGACAGAATCTCAAATCCCTGTAACGCCCTGTGTGTCTTAGCTATGAAACCACTTTTGGCATAGTAATTTAAACTTCTAAATAGAAGATTCAAAATAACACATTTCAGTCATAAATGGTAAAGTTTACGCCCTAGAGTTGCTTTTACACCAGCATAAGGCACTGAGATGGGACAGAATCCTGCAGATTGGGTCCTGTATGAATCCCAGGTTTTGTCATCAGTAAAAGTATTCCAAGAGAAATGAAAACCCAGGCAGTGAAAACCTCTGCTCACCCCACAAAAGGGAGAAAAAGAGACTGACATTTCCATAGGTGATTCTGTCTGATGAAATCAAGTATTTAAATGACTTCTATTTACACAGGAATTTGAGAAATAATGCTAATTTGCAGAATTGGCATCTGGGGTATGAGTGTACGTACCCTGGGAGAGCACTTACGGAGCCTTAGTGAAGCTAAGTAATAAACACTTTGTCTTCACCACACTATTTATGGGTTGCTTGGGGGCATCCTGCTCTCTTCCTGCCCCTACCTGGGCATAAAATTATTGCCCAACTAGGTTTTAATCAGAGCAACAGTAAATCTGAATGACCACACATGCACAGCCATTCCTCCTGCCTGATCTCCAGCATTAATTATAAAGTGAGACTGTTTACACAGTACATACCACTTTCCTGACTTCTTTCTTGTTTATGTCTAAACCTTTATGGACATAAAACTTTGGAATTTGCTTTTGGAATAAAACTGCAATTTAAGTGGCAATAACTGTGTTGGAAAACAACTCAGCTATTGCTCCCCCGGTGCCGCGGTCACGGCAGGTTTGCACTGGAACCTCTCCCATTGGAGCGTGTTGGTTCAGGTCATCTCCTTGCTGTCCCAGCTGGATGGCTCCTTAAAAACTGCAGCTTGAGATGGCTCAGAGCAAACACTCGAGCTTTCCCTCCCGAGTCCTTTCCTTCATTTCCCCCCCATCTGGCTTCCCTGTGCGCGTCCCCACACACCCCGGGTCCAGGGTTTGTGGTGCTCCCCCAGGGGATCAGGTCAGGTCCTCACCCCTCCCAGTGTACTGACCTGGCAGCCTCTTTGCTCCTCCAAACAGAACCCTGTCCCATGCCCTAAGACACCCCTCACTCAGATTTCCCCTGAAAGGGAAATTTTTCCTGTACAGTAAGTCATTACAAACACAAGAGACATCCATCGGATGCCATACACAACTGAGGGTACCAACAAGTAAAGTTACTCACGCTCTACAAGCACTAAATTATTCCTCGTCACACTGTCCTGGCTGCTCATTTTGTCAGGCTGTCACACAATAAATGAATATGTTGGCTGTTTGGGGCTGAGAACTCTTCCATTTGCTCAGTAAAACAGATACTGTACACCCCGGGCACCATATAAAAATAATAAATTACCATAGCACACAGGCAAAGTATTACTTGTCTCTCTCCTCGCCTTTACTTTATCCCCTCCATCCTCTGCCTTTCCTCTGATCAATTCATCTTCCATTTACTTTCTATTTCTGTCTGTAGGTTTCACTCTAATACATACTGCTCCGACAACTACAACCATGCCACCTGCTCCAGAAGTACAAGTACAAAGGCTCCACTGATGTGGAGAAGAGGAAATCAACAAAAGCTCAAGAGGAGGAGAAGAAATAATGTATATACTGCATAGTGCAAGAATATTAGGAAAAAGGAATCGAGCCTCTACCTGGTGCTGTCTCTTACACTGACTTGGATGCCTCCTGACTCCTGCCAGACTCTCTTTATTCTTCACATCCAACACAGAAATGTGGAGACTTGGTAGCCAGAGGAACTGAATGGCCTTCTCTGTGTAGGCAGGTTGGGAAGTGTTTGACCCAATCTCCCTTGTAGGTTAAAATGTCTTTTAATTCTGGTGGGTTGTGTCAAGATGGGAATGAATAAATTCTCTCTTCATTTTAGTGTCCGGCTCATGGAAGCTGCACAGGCTGGATGTTAAGTCTGCCCAAATTCCGTTCCTCTTTGGCAAGGTTATCCTACCTACAAAAATAAGAATTAAAATTAAGGTTTTGTTTGGCTTCTTACAAGTTCAGGTCTTGCCCCACGTTTTCCAGAACACAGTTCCAACCCAAGTTTTAGCACACAGGCTCCCCAAGAGCACCCTCAAAGTCATGGGGAGTAATCAAATTATTTCAATACTTAGTGCATCCTGTTTCCAAAGCATCACATAATCTTAACTAATAAAAAAACCAACAGAATTTACTGTTTGTTCTTTTAAAAAAATAAATAAGCAAAGAAGCAAAATTTAAATATTTATTGAAAAGCTAAATATTGTAGCCTTGTGCAGTTATTGGCAGGAGATGCTGTGCAAATAAAACCACGGCAGGCTGTTGCTTCCCACATCCCCGAGCGCTGGCCCACGGCCACCGCTGTCCCCGCAGCTCCCGGCAGCGCTGCCAGGCCCCGGCGCTGCCGCTCCGGACAGTCCCTAGGAAAGGGCTCTACTTCAGGCACACCTGGCGCTCAGGTACGTCTTGGGCCCACACCTGTCTGCCCTCTCCTCTCCTGGGGAGGTCTGGGGTGTAACCAGGACACAGCTGTCCTGAGCAGTTACAGCAGTGAAATGTCCTGGCAGGTGACTGTCCCAAAGGCTGGGGACAGCCAGGCTGTTCCGGCAGCTCCGGGTGTGCCAGTGGCCCTGGGCCCTGCTGAGGACTGCAGAGCTCCGCAGGTGAGTTGGGCTGGCCAGGAGGGGAATTCTGCTGCTTCTGGCATCTTATTCCCACCCCTCCTATCCCACGTGGCTGTGCATTAGTGATGGGCACTGCTGGCAGATGGCAAAGTTCGAGCTGGGCTAATTAAACATACCAAGCTAATAACCTTCCATTTTGGGACTGGTATAATTCATAATTTAATGTATTGCTGCTGAGACATTAACCTTTCAATGACTGGCACGGTGCCCACAGCAGCCTGAGTGCTGACCATCTTTCAGGAAAATGAGTATTATTGTTAAAACAGGTATAAATCATTCATGGCTTCAGCTTTTGTGTCAAGCTGCACATGAAAATAAGTAGTAGGCTGGGTAATTTATTTACCTTTTGGTGGTTATTCATATGATTTCCATGATCATTTTCTCTGATTCATAAACACTGGCCAATTGCCATTCTGTTCTCATTTTACCTTTTCAATATTGCAGTGGTTATTCTGATTTCCATCTTTAACAAGTTCAAGACTGGTGCCGAGTTGCTTGGTCCAGGCACAAACACAATCTCACTTCAAGGAGGAAAAACTTATTTTAAGCTAATTTCCCAGTATTCAGTGTAATTATTAAAGCTACCAACTTGTTACAATTTTGCATTTTGCTAAAAGAAGTGTTTCTTTGGTGTATAAACACACAGATTAAAACACTTTTCAAAGTTCTCCTTCAGAGGCAGCTGGAAGGAAGCTCACACGTTACTAAAGAGTTTAGTAAAGATCATGTCCTATCTCTTCCAATCAAATGGTGAATGAAAATGGCCAATGCTCCATCAAAAGGGGAAACTATCTCTGTCTTCGAAGGCACATTAAAAGATGAGTCTAAAAAAAATCCTAAGTGGATGCTGAAGAAGTAATCCCTTTGCAAAATTGCTATTTTTGAAGAAAGGAGTTAACTTAGAAATCAGCGAGAAGCTGTTTGTGAATATGCCTGTCACATTTAGTGCTTAGGATAACGCCAAGACCAGGATATTTTGGAGGCGTAAGAGAAGAAGGTGCAGTATCAGCATCGCTGGTTTTAAGCTTCTCCTCAGGACTTTATATGGTCACTCTCAGGACTGTATGAACAGTGCCAGAAGATAAAGCATTTGAACCTATTCATGGGGACAGCACTCAGACCCCCTTGGAACAGGAATTAATTGGGAGGTTGAGGTTCCTCTGGTTTCTTCATACTGGAAACATATGTTAGCCCCAAGAACATCTATTTTTTCCATTGGTAATGGTGCAGGAGATAACCCCTCACTCCTACACGTGATAACCTGCCTCTGTTAATCCATATCTGTGTCACCTGTGGCCCAGGGCCGATCTGGTACACCCTCATTTTGGGGTCTGAGATGTGTCATTGAACCAGATGCACCTGGATCAAAGCCTGGCAGCTCCTTTCTTCAGGGACTCTACAGTGTCCCTGCATTTCACTCCCTCTGCTGGCTCCAGTTATACATCAAATGAAGGTTTTGAGACCTGAAATTTCTTTAAGGCTGGGACATCTAAAATTCACCTGGATCTTCAGGCTCCAGGGCCTGCCCTGCTGTGCTGTCCTTACGGGCAGCTGGCAGGGATGCAGCCCTTCCTCCTCCCAGCCACAGCATCCCGGGCTTGGGGCAGGACCGTGGCATTGCCAGCACTCCCCGCTGGAAGTCTGAGTGGGAAGTGTGTGGCCCCATTCCACGTTCAGCACTCCCACCCCTGAAAGAGCGCAGGACCTCACCTCACCAGGCTGCACCTGTTGGGTGCACCTACAGGTAACTCCAGTCACTGCCCCGTGCCACGCTGAGCCTCACACCTGCTCCCACTGCCTGCTGGCTTGGCGTAACTTCCCGAGGGAACTAGAGCATGGCCTTCAAACATTCGGCACCCCAGGAAGAAAAATCAGGAAAGTAACACCCCTCCTGAGTTTGAAGGACCAGAGGGTTATCCCAGCTGTGGATGTGTGCTGGTGCTGTCACAGCTGCATGGGAAGTCAAGTGCCCCCCAGCTTTGGCAGGCTGGCAGAGCATGAGCCCTCTTGGCCAACATTCCCCGACTCAGCCATGCTACGCAGATGGGCTCTTATGCAATTTTTGTTTTCCATTAGCCACGTGACTTTCTATGGCAAGGATTACTCAATGTGCAGTTCCTGTCTGAAGTGGCCCATCCAAAGTATTCAAAACAAGTTCTGAGCAAACCTGCATCTCAAGGGTTGGTGTTGCCTTCGGGCAGATATTGTTATTTCATAAGTGGGAAAACTGGGGTAATTTTTTTTCTTTAAGGGGGGGCAGATGCTGCACATGTACAAGCACTGAACACCCTTGGTGTTTGTCTAAAGCTGGGAAGAAGCATTGAAAACACCTAGGTGTGATAGAGGGGCTGCATATTTGGGCATGAATCCCCCTATACCATTATGCTTTTTGCTACACACACATTTACTTGCCACAGAAATGGATCTTGTACCTCATTATTCAAATACTTGTCTGCAGTTATTCCGTATTTCAGGTTTTTGGTATTTCCCCCTCGTTCACATGCCAGGTGGCAAACCCCAAATTGGAGCAGAAGTCACTTCCTGCACTCTGGTTATAAGAGAATTAAAGTTCAGATTTCTAATTGCTCTCTCGAGGCCTTATTACTTGTTGATTAGGGTCTTTTGGGAACTGCATCAAACCTATAATAATAAACACTCATTTCACTGGAAGTTTGTAGCTGCCATGGCAGCCCTGCAGCCCTTCCGTAATGGCACACACACAAACCAACCAGGAAAGGCCTCTCTAACATTTTCAGAGGCTTTCCAGGCTGGACAGATCTGATCCATGGGCATCTACCTGCCAGATTGGAGCTGGGGCTGCATCTCTGGCAGAGGCACCTTTGTCTGCATGTGCCCCTCTGCCCTCTCCCAGCCCACAGCCCAGCGCTGGGAGTGGCGTCTGGGCAGGAGCCCGGCAGGGGAGCACATCTGTGCAGGGACAGCTGCTAGGGCTCCTTCAAAATGCTGACTAGTTCCCTAAATGCTGGAAGATTTGGGGACAGCAGCAAGTAAGGAGAAGTAGGACTGCTGGCACACTGCTAGTGGCCAGTCAATGTTCATAGTCCATTACCTCCTGTTCTCTTATGGCACCTGACCAGAACAGATGGCCTGAAGGTGCCATCCTGAAACCCAGGTGCTTTATGCTTCAGCAAAAGCCTCTGCTGTGTGAGGGTGCTGCTGGAGGAGGACACTGAGCGTTTGCTATCTGAGCAGTTTGTCTGCGGTACCCTTGGCACAATAAACCTCCTCCCACAGGTACCCCTGGCCCGACCAGCCCCATGGAATCTGTGGACTGATGCCCAGTTGCCAGCCCAGGTTAGGGATGCTGCATTCTGCTGGAGCACATGGGGACACGGCCCCCAGATCCCCAGCTGGGACAGAAGAGGGTCCCCCAGTGAGCAGCAGTGGCAGGACGGTTGCAGATGCCTGGTGCACAGCTGCTCACTCCAGCTCTGGGTCTCACCAACGCACATGTTCCTAATTGCAAAACCACTGAGTTCTCCTAACTTCAGCAGTCCAAGGTGTCATTCCCAGGCTAGGTGCTTTGGAAGTGCTTGTATGACATCGTTTTTACAGGCTGGATGTCAGAAGCGATGGGATGGGGAGCACAGTGGGGTCATGGATTGTCTCAGACAGGAGAGAAGTTGTTGCAAGTCTGCTCTTGGTGAGTCTCCAGAGAAGGGCACTGGGTCTCCCTGGAACCCCCCAGAATGAATGAGCCTGAAGTAAAAGTAGGCGTTTATCTCAAGTTGCTGCCTCAAATAGCCGGGTACCTGTTGGAAAGGGCAGATCGATGCAAGCCAAGGCAGCCATGCATGAGCTGTTACACAGTGGTTAGTATTGATCAGAGCTAACGGCTGCCGATAGGAATGCGGAGTGGACTGACAGGCCGAGAAGAGGGAAAGAGGAAACAGCCTTCGCTGGTGGCAGACGTACAGAGGAAAGCCGATAAAAAGTCAATTCCACTTAACTGAATGGCTGCTAACTAAATATTTTTGGGGCCAGAGCCTTCCCAGATAGCAGCTGGAATGTCTCTGCTCCAGAACTGAGACATCAAGTGAGCGTGGCATCGACGGCTGAGATAAGAGATGCTGTGATGGCCGGAGGAGCAGGAGAACCTGATGAGCCAGCCCTGCCTGCCTGCCCTGCATGGCCACACGCCATGGGAGAACAGAGAAATGCAGGACTGCTTTTCCCAGGCCCAATACTAAGATTGTGGACAATGTTTCAGGCCAACTTTTAGTGGACTGGATCAGTGCTTGAGGCACCGAATATAAAGTAATTCTCCACCAGTTTGATTAATAGTGTCATAGTCATAGCTTCAGTTCAGGTTCAACCTTTTTAACGTTTTATTATTTTACAGTGTAATAAATCAGGGCAGCAGGAAAAGACAGATGCAGGAATGTCCCTGTCTCCCGTCTGCTCATGCAGACAATGGGTCATGGGATAACGGCTTCCAGGGCTGAGGCAGCTGATAGAAAACCTCCTAGAGAGGAGTCTGTAACAGAGCCAGCGGTGCTCTGAGGAAGGAAGAGGCAGCTGGAAGCCGGTCAGCATGTCCTGTGGAGCTGGAGCATTGACCAAGGAAGGGGCAGGCTGGGGCTCCCAGGGGGCTAACTGGGATGAGATGTCTCCTTGCTGACTGCAAGAGGAAAGGCAGATGTGCCACAGCACCAACCGTCCCAGGGCGAAGTGGGATGCTGCCCTTTCTCACGGAGCAAACGAGCCCCTTCCTGCCCTTCCAGCACCAGTGGTGACCAAACTGAGCTCACACCACACTGATCCTTACTGGGCTTGCTGGTGCAGGCACGGACACAGCTCAAGGACTGTCACGGAAGGCTACAGCTTGGGGAAAGGAAAGCTGAGCTGTGTAGGGCCAGTGCAGGCTGCAGAGAGGAGAAAGCAGAAGCTCTGCAGCTCGGTTGGTGGACAACAATATAGATGATACAGATGAAAGAAAGAACGGAGATGTTTTTATGAGATCAAAAGAATAAGAGAAGTACCCGTAGAGGTTCATCTCTGATGGAGCTGATGGAGAGACTGTGGGAACATGAACCTAAAACATGCAGGGGAAGGGCCGGAGGTGGTGAACAAGCTTCACTTGTTAGGAAGGAGGGATGGAGGAAGAACAAGGGATCTGAAGAGAGAAAAAAGACAAATCAAATACTAAGAAAACTCCTAAGGGGCATTTTTTATGGACTGAAATGTGTGTGTAGCAGCAAAAAGAAGTGGCTGTGGCAATCAAAGGAAGCAATGACAGAGCCTTGGAAAAGAGGTTTTGTCATTAGAATGGAGAGTGGAAAATGATCCAATCATTCAGAAATTGTGAAGGGTAAGGGAAAAACTGGGTCACAGTAAGAAAAACTTCATGGAGAGGTAACAAAAGTCTAATAAATGTACTTTGTTTCTCATATCACCTGTTTTGTTCAATGCGAACCTCGGGACAGCACATAGAGATGCAAATAAATTCATGTGTAACGTGGTGAGAACAAGTGAGACTAATGCTTGAAATTTCTGCCCCATATTTATAGGCTGCTGCTTCTATTGCAGAGCAAAGCAAGTTGTATATTGAACAAACATTGCACTGTTTTCCATCTTCCTTTAACAGGAGTTAATTTTACTTTTAAATTTTTATCAGTTTCATACAGGGGTCTGGCAGTCCCAAGGCAAAGGCACCACAACTTACAGGTTATTTGTCATTACAACTTCAGGACCATTAAAAGAGATGTAAGCTACAACCCAGGGACCAGATGACTAAAATATTGTCAGCAGCTGGACTCGACACACAGTTATTTTTATTTGCACATGCTGATATTCAGGTGTTTATAAAACAAGGTCCTCACTGCTGTCAGTGCCTGCCTGACACTGATGCCCGGGTTTGTTGTCACGTAGGTGTTGCAGGCTGGACCACCTGGGCCATTGACATGGACAGTCACACTGACACCCACAAATCCTACAACTGTTATGTACATGCTTTTAAAGATAATGCTTTGAAGCCTTGTATTTACTTCTAGACTAATTTAAATAAAGGTTAACTGTGAGATTTAAGCCACTTTCTGACAGTGAACCTTCAACTACACAGTGAAGGCATTGGCAGAGCTAGAAAACTCCTTCAGCCCGTGTGTACCATTGCTGGACAGTCAGTGGGAGGATTAAGGGAAGAAATCAGTTCAATATTCCAGTATCCTTGCTGCTAAATTCTGTGCAATTCCAAACTAGACTGAAATCCTGCCTTTTTTACTCTGTTCCTACCAGGCTACCTCCCTGCACTCCATTATATTGGAATGTTTTAAAGCTGACATGGTACAGGAAGAACTAATGAAATCTATTAGACTTTCAGTACAAAAGAGGAGAGATTTCTAAGAAATACTGCACAAAAAAGTGCAGATTAAAAAAATGGAAGCAGCAGAGAACAGCAACTATGTGCCACAAAAAGATAAACACAAAAAGCTCAGCTCTCTCTTATAAGACACCCACAGTCTCCATCTGTCATCCCAACCCTTCCTCTCCCAACTGTTCTTAAATTAAATGAATGCTTCTAATGGGCAATTTTCTCATGAAAGTGTATGAGAATTCATCCAAAGACAAATTAAAACAATGCTCTGGAATTAAGCAATTCACCCCTCTCACAGGTTGCCGGGCTTCAATGGTTGCATTTACAGTAGAAAAAAAACAGTAAAACACCCAAATAAAGAACAACCGGCAAAAGAGCAAACCTTGCATTGACCATAGCCAATGCAAACACAGGTCGCTCTCTGCAATCATTCTCACAGTCCTACAGCTGAGACTAAAGGTTATTTTCCTCTGTATAAGAGACTCCTGTACACATCAGATTTACTGGTTCTGTCCTTTGTGGGCCCTGCAGTCCAAACACCTCCCAAGAGATCAGCAGTGTTAAAGCTATATATTATGTTTTTCTTCATGTAAATAAACCTAGCTTGGGCTACTGTGTCTAAAGTGGCTTTAAAATGTATTTTTCTACTCACCATGTACCATTTTAGTTGCTTTTAGCATCCTACCCAGCATCCCATCCATGCTGGACATGAATAACATGCTCGGATTTTCCATTCTCACTTTGGTTTCCGGTCACTTGAATTTTGAGGTTACTGCTTAGTAACAGAATTCTTCTGTATTTTGGGTGAATGCACTTAATTTGTGTCACTTGAAGCCTAGATGGACATATTAGCAAAATTGCAATGAAACGTTTCTATTAAACTCAGCTCTGAAGGAGGACCCTTGAAAAGGAAACAGATGTTAAATTCAGACCCCATCAGATGCCAGTGCCTCCTTCATAACAGGTCTCGGCTGCCTCTGTATTTCACCATTTGCTCTTTGCATTCACCCCAGGCAGTCTGATACCAAACGGTTTGGGTATTTTAGTTTTCTTAGCTAATAGTCCCACTAAATTTAGATCTAGCAGCAGAAAGGAACTAAAAGGAGACGAGCCACCCCTGCGGCCCCGAAGAAGTTCCCGGCGCCAGAACAGGCTGAGGCTGGAAGCAGCTGGGATGGGGCACACGTGGTTGGGCACTGCTCCTCCATGGCTGTGGGATCCACGGCCGACAGTGTAAGCAGGTCCTGGGCCAGGGCCATGCTCACGAGTGTCCATGCTGCCGCGACAGGGACACTGGAATGCTGGCTGGCCAAACCAGGGGCTCCGTCATCAGCCCTCTCTGGTCTGGACTGTTCTGCCACTGCAGGTGCTTCATTCGTCTCTCTGGGTCTTGGCCCCAGATCGCAGTGCACGCACTGCCAGTCCCCTTGGATTTCCTTCTCTGTTTGCTTTAATCTTCTGTGCTCCCTCCCTGCTCTCTTGCTGTCTTTGCATGATTCCTGCCCTCACCCTCTTCATTACCAAAGTCGCTGGGACTGTTGGAGCTCGCAGCGGAAGGTAACTGACCCTCCCCAGACCCCCTGCTCTCTGTGATTCCTGCATGTGCTCTTTCACAGTTTCTCTTACTGAAGTCCCTCACTGTTGTACTTAACCACTGTGAGTGACAGAAATCCAATGCTGACCACTTCATTATGTACCGACCTTGTCCCCTGGCCTCCTGCCCCTCCATCTCTCTTGGGCAGTTTGCCCTGTGTCATGAGTCCTTGTTAAAGGTCAGGACCCCAAACCATCAGCACTGGTCGTGTTGTTTTACTGTATCACCAGAGAAATCAGGGCTGTCGGATCTCATTAGAGCCCTATTTACGGGTGGAACGCCGCTTCTGGCGTGTGATGAGCCACTACCATTGAAACGCAATCTTCCCCAGATCAAACCAGCAGCACACAGGGATTATATTCCAGCAGTCAATCTCTCATAATCGCTCCCACCCTTATTGGCATGGCTACTACAGTCCCTGCATGAGAAAGGAAATCCTCTTAAACAAATACTCTCCGCAGGAGTAAGACTCTGCTTCCCGATGAAGGGGCGCAGGCCGTGGCCACAGGGAGGGCAGGACAGGCGGCCACGCAGGCTCGCCTGGAGCAGCCAGGTCAGCAACCCCCGTGCGCTGCCTGGCTCTTCCTGCGGCAGCAAACCAGAGACACGTCCGACTTGATGCCACGCCAGTGATGGAGAAGCGTGAACGGATCCTCTCAACGTGCCTCCGAGAGGAGCTGGGAACTGCCACCCCGCGTGGGAGCGGGGAAGTGACGCCGCTTCCTGCGTGTGACATCCCAAATCGGCGGCAGCACTGGAAGGTTAATTATTCACAGCCTTAGAAAAACTTCTTTAAATTGTGACTCTTATCAGCTTCTTCTCTGACATGAGTATTAAAACACAGAGACCCTTTCCCTCTCGGATTACGCCACAGTTTTCAGTCACACTCAGGACAAAGCACTAAGGGATTTCCAGAGCATGTTGCCAGGTGGGTCAGGTGGTAAATAACATCATATGCTCCACATGTGAACTGAGCTTTTAAAAGAAAGTTTCAGTGTGGCTGTTTCAGCGCGGCTGTGTGCCAAATTGGTAATTTCCCCAGTGCATAATGCAGAAAATGATGCAAACCCATTACATGAATTCTGAAGACAAAGAGAAATCTCAGCTGCCTAAATGACAACAAATCAAAAAGTAAACACAGAGGCTAAAAAGAACCATAGGAGTAACCTTGAGAACCAAATCCCATCTAGGACGAACCCCTGTACAACATGTCACGACAGAGAAGGCAGCACGTTAAACTCACAAAGTACAGATATTTCACTCAAATGAGAGATTTATAACAGTTGCCTTTTGGGCCACATGAGCTCCAAGTTGTGCACTACATGGTGACACCCCATGATTTTTCTAAAAGCATTTATAGTATTTCAGCATTCCTTGCCTGAAAGATTCCACCTTATCAGACGATGATGTTCCTCCTCCTCAGGATGGTTGGAGAAGTCGAGTTGATGTGCACAGGGAGGTGCTGCTAAACCCAGCAGCCCATGGATGGAAAGGGAGCGATTGTGTGAGGAAAGAGGGCCTAATGAAACCATAAGGGCAACCAAGCCTGAAGGAAAGGTTTGGACGAGTTTTTATACCACTTTCTTGGGGGTTTTGTTATTAAATTTAATGCCTAGAAAGAGGATAAAGTTAGATGTTGTACAGTGAGAGGATTATCTTAGTATGGCAGTCTGGGAAAGGCACGGCTCACATGCAGTCCACAGCAGAATTTTGAAAAATCCTTCTTCAAAAAAAGTATAAAAAGAGGAAAAACTATGAAATCCTCAACTATATGGAAAAAAGAGAAGATCTTAGCAAGTCTAACAGACAGCCCTAAAACCAAAGCATGTAGACTCGATATAACTTATTAGAGTGGCAGGAGAAGGCAATATCTGCACGGGAACAGCGAAGTTGTACAAGAAGAGGATTTACCAGGAGCTCAAAAACCTGAGAATATGGTCCACATTAAAGGGAACTTGACACCTGCTTTGCCCAGTTCTGAGCCAGACAGGTGCAGCTGCATTTTTAAGAAAGTGTGTAAAAGAGGACTCTGACATACACGAGAGGTGCGATAGGGAAGAGCCTCAACCAAAACCAGAGACATTTTACCCCAGATTCTCAGGTAACTGGGAGTGAGAGGATAAGGTTACCACACGTGCTAAAAAGCCAGATCTGCTTTCTTCTAGGTCACTAATTCTGATATTTTTGCATCCATTTGGGTCAGCAGGGTCATAAAATATGACCTTTCCATTTTGCAAAGTTTCTTCTAAATCATTCTCTAAGAGCTCCTTTAATGTGTTCTTACCCAGAGCAGTGGGGCTGGCTCAGCTGGGCTCCTTTTCCATTCCATGCACAGTTACAGAGATTTGCTGCAAGGCCCTGTGATGTTCAGTTGGGGACGAAGAGCTAAATCAGGCTAAAGTGTATTTTAATTTAATACAATTTTTGCTAATACTGAAAATAGACATACATCTGACATGGTTTAACATTTCAGAATTTGCTTAATTAGCAGTTCCTTATGAGACCAAGTCACTCTTGGAGAGGTGAGTGGTTCCCTGGGGGGCTCCAGAAGGGGTCTCTGCCCCAGAGCAGCCCAATGTGGGCAGTTCCCAAAGCTCCTTCTCTGTATGGCTGCACTGAATTTGCTGCTTGGCTTCAGCACTGGAACTATCTGTCAATTCCAAAGCAGAAACAGAGTTTGAAAGGCAAACATGAGCTGTGATCAATATCCTAACAAATCCAATGGAAGCCCCAGCTCCCAAAGGGTTAATCCAGAGAAGAAAAGGCATCCGCATGTTTAGTGAGCTAATGTGTTTATTGACTGGGAGGCCTTTAAGTCTTCAACAAGGAAAAGCTCTGATAAGTGACTGGAAGTTCGAGTCAGACAACCCAGTTTGGGTGGAACTTGGGTGAAACAGGGTTACCTTTTCCAGCTGATTGGCTTTTCAGACTTCTGGGGGGTCATCCCTGGGGTGTGCCTTGGCAGGGGGTCTGCACCTGCCGGGAGTGAAGCCCACTGTGGAACAGGGATGTTCCCACAACAGGGAGTGTCCAGGCTGGCTGGTGTGGACACAACATAAGCACCTTGTCCCAGAGAAAAATGATGGGCCAGCGTCCCTCCAGCGTCTCGCAGCGCTGTTCAGCATGTTTGAGTCCAGACCTGGAGTGTGTTGTAATCCTCTGCCAAAATCCTGCACGCAGCTCCCAGATGGACACTCCTGATTTCCACAGGGGCATCCCAAAATGTGCAACAACTCCCTGCTGAGAGCACGACTCTGCTCAGTGCCTCCACATCCCAACCTGGAGCTGACTCCTTGCTTCCACATGGGCGCATCCAGCGCTGGGCATGGGGAGAGCTGCCCACCCATCAGCCTGGTGGACAGCCCTGCCCAGTCCTGTGCTGGGAACTGCACTGGTGCACCTTAACCCCTTGTGTCCACCCACCGGCCGGTCATTGTCAGGGTCAGTGCTGGGGTCAGGGGTCGGTGTCTGCCTGCTAACAGAGTGTGAGCCAACACTGTCCTCACATTGCTGGAGGGAAGAGACAATGCCCCCCTCTTGCTGCCAGCCATTGCCCGGGGCCGGGGATATTGGCTCTATTGGAAAACTGACAGCCCAGGAGGTGATGGAAGTGTCTGATAGCAGCTGGAGAGCTGGCTCGAGGACACCAAGCAGCTAGGCTTCCCCTGGGATGAATCCCCCAGGATGAATCCCCAGGTCTGCAGGCTCAGCCCCCTGTGCCAGCCAGGTGCTGTTGCCTGGGTCCAGCTCTGGGCTGCCCTTCCCAGCCTGAGTAGAACCTCCTGGTGACCCCACAATAGCCTCACCTCCCCACACCCAAAAGCCCTGGACGAGCACCCATCATCTGACCAAGGGCAAAGAAATCCTGGGTTACCAGTGGTGCCTTCTGCCATGGAACTGTTGGAAATTACTTTAAAACCCAAGAGAAATTACAAAGCCAGGAAGAGAGAGACGTTACCAGGATTTGGGATAACAGAAACACCGGAATTTTGGTAAATGTACAGGTTTTGATCTGTCCCAGGCCATAGCATGCACCTAGTTCAAGACATGACTGCAAGGAAGAGTCAGGAGATTTTTTGGCCCTTTCAGTGCCAAACCCCTCTGGTTCAGGTACCATGGCAGTGACTACAAAGGTGTAATCAGGGGATATTCCTTATGGATTTCTCTTGTATTGGAAAAATATTGTAACCAAACCATATACATTCCATTTCCGCATTAGTTAAGCGATTATAAGAAGATAAATTAAATTAATGATCCATCTAGCCAATGTCCTGTCATCAACAGGGACCAGTAACAGTCCTGCAGGCTGGAGCATGGAATCAGTGAGGAGGCAGTGCTGCTATCACCAACTTCAGATTAAAGGACTTTCTGAACTACAAGGATGTCCCACTTTTCAGCAGTCCTCAGTGGATTTTTCTCCGAGGAAGCTGTTCAGTTGTTCCTGCACACAGAGATCATCAAGAGATGCCAGTGTCCCAAGCGTCTACTCAGGAAACAAATAAATACCCTGGAATATTGTTCCCTCTAAATCTGGCAATCTGGTTGGGAATATCTGTGAAGAGGTGGGTGAGGAGCAGCACCACCACGGCTTCGGAGAGGAGAACAGGCAAAATGTATCCTGGCACCACTCCCAATGAAGGGCCTGAATTAGAACCTTAGGGTGGGTGCTGCCCACCACGCGACACAGATCCCGCAGGAATATTCTCCTCCTGTGGAATCCCAGCCTGGGGACAGGGTGGAGACACAGCCTTGAGCAGTGAGATCGGCGGGTAGAGAGACTGAGCATGAGGAGTGAGCCGAGGTTTGAGCCTCGGTAGCTCAGGATCCAGAATCTTCGTGGGTCGGGATGTTTGATTGACCGGGCCATCAAAAGCAGCCACGGTCGCTCCTGCTCTCAGGCTTCTCCTCACCTTGATTTGCATATTCAAGAATCGCCGATGTCTGGCTGTCAGAGATGGTGACAGTTGGGGGGGTTTTTTAGCTTTATCAAGGGGGATTATTTTTAACCCAAATTATTTTGCATTGTAAATGTTTAAATCCACATCAAATCCAGATTAATGCATAAAACAGTCCAAGAGGGTATTTACTGGGGGGAAAAAATAACAATAAACCAAATTATTATGGCTAGCTTCTATCTGAAGTGTTTTTAAAAGGGGAAAGTCTGCAATTTTGGCTAAAATATCACTTCAAGGAGAAGATTGAAATAAACCTCTCTGCAAAACGGCATAAGTTTACATACAAACTGGAACCCTTGGTACTTTTTCACAACATGACTGGAATTAATAATGCAGATAAATCCTAAATAAATCAGGATTAGTGTTAACTACGTCTTGAGGTTTAATACTCTGTACGAAAATGAAAGGGGGCCGGCGGGGGAGGAAGGAGCTTTGCCTTAAAGCTCCGCGGAGCAGAGCCCGGAGGAGGCCGGGAGCCCCCGACCCGCCGAGCTGGGCAATCAAAGCGTCTCTAATCGCCGCGCTCCGGGATGTGTTCAAAGGATCCGGGCTGGCCACGGGCTGCCTGAGGTCACCAGGGAAATGCAGTCGTGGGCCAGGGGGAGGGGTGTCTCGGATTTTTGGACAGCCCGGCTGTTTGGATCTGGTTTCAGGAGGTCAGCCGGATTGCAGTATTTTACCGTCTTATCAGCAAAAAGATTAAATTTCCCGTCGTGGTTAAAGAGCTCAGCTCCACTCTGAAGGAAAATATAAATAAAACTGCCAACACAATCGCCCGAGAAAAACCTGTGGCAGCGCGTCGGGCTGGGGAGCGGCTTCCCCGAGGCCAGGGCGGCCCCAGCGGTGTCCTCGCTGCTCCCCCGGCTGCTGCCCAGCCAGCACAGACGGCCTCGTCCTGTCCTCTCCTCCTCCCCGAGCCACGGCTGATGAACCCCTCGCTCTCTGGTACAAAAGTAGAGGGTTAAAATTTTTACCTTTTTTTTTTTTTTTTTTTTTTTTTCCCCCAAAACCCCAGAGGAGTAGAAAAATGCTTCTTGTGTTCATTTTGTTACCTGGGAATTCACTGTCTCTGTTCTGGTTCTGTCCGTGCACCCCTGTGTAAGAACACCAGCTCAGGGCTGCCCTGCCTCTCCCAGGTGTGGGACTGGGCTGGAAACTCTCAGAAATTTGCGGCATTCTAAGAAATCTCATCTCCCATCTGTTTCCTGTTCCTCTTTCAGCACTTCCCCAGTGCTCACACCAGCTCTGGGGCTCAGACAAGTTGAGGGCCAGGTTCTCACCCGCCTTGTGCCACAGCTCATCACCAACACCTGTGCCAACGGCGATAAATCCATCACAGCAATCCCACGGACACGTGCCATTTCTGCCGTCTTGGGTCTCTTTGCCCAAGAGACCTTTGGGTCTCTGTATGTGTATGTCACAAGCCTGAACACAATCTCACCTCTTTGCCTAAAGCAGCCAGTTTGCTAAACTTTAATGATAACCTGTTGTTTTTATGTGGAATATTTACCTATGATTAAACATTGACCAGTAAGCAAACAGAGGAGGTTTTCAATAATGTTTCAATATTTAAGAGCTGGAAATTACCCTGGTTTATATCACAAAAAGCAAAGTGCCAGCAGTCAGTAGTGCTGGTGCTGATGTTAGTTGATGCGGTTCTGAAAGAACACCTCCTGTAAGAGTGAGTCTGTGTCTCTGGTCTCTACAAGAACAGCCCTGTAGTCTGTGTCCTAAGTGACAGACCTGAAATGATCCAGATGACACCTCCTGGCAGATCCCTCTGCATGAGTCAGCACATTCACCTCAGTGCCATTGGAAGTTTCAAAAAAAGTTAAAGAAAATAAACCCTGAGTCTGTCTTTTCTTTAGGAGAACTTCAGCCTAGGTCTGAGGAGATGAAGATGAGATGCACAAGTGTAAGAAGTCCTGAGATACCTCTGATTGCTCCAGCTCTCACAGAGATGACACTGACATTACACAGGAAATCAGAGCACAGTGCCCACCCACGGGTTCTCCTCTCCCAGGAACAGCCACAGTGAGCACAAGCTGCCCACAAACTCCGGGTGTGACCTTCAGGTCGGTTCAGATGAACCAAACCCCAAGGATGCTGTCCAGCAGCTGCAGCACCTGTGTGGCCCCAAGACAGGACAAGCCCTGGGCCAGGCTCACGGGGGCTCAGGCTGCTCATCAGCGGGGCATGCGGTACCAACTGTGTAATGCTGAGACCCTCCAGTTCCACACTGCACCAACCCATCCACGCAGCCAAAATCCCGTCTTTGGGCTGACATCGACATTTCAGCGAACACCCGCAGGCATGGGGCTGTGTTGGAGCAACAAACCAACTCCCTCCTTGCCCAGTTCCAACAAAATACGTGTTGAAGAGGTGGGACCCGGGGCAGGGCTCTGGCACTGCTGGCTCTGACCCAGGCACATGGGTCCAGCCCCTGCCCTTGGAGCTGCCGTGTCCAGCCTGGTGACCAGCTCTGGGTTCAGCTGCTACCAGCAAATCCTCCACAGAGGCTCAGGAACCTTTCTCCACCCTGCCTTTGCCAGCTGCAGAGAAGTGTTTCTGGAGGTTTAACCAGGATTCTCAATGTAGATGTCCAGAAACCATTGGGTATTCATAGAGCAGAGGAGCTGATTTTATACTGTGATGTTTAAATGTTTGGGCTTTGCTTTCAGACATTTCCAGTAGAAGAAAAAGGGAAAAAAAAGCCCCAAAGGGAGAGGGTGGAAGGTCACTGAGAAATGGATGTGACTTCCACCACGTCCACTGCCATAATGGGGCCATGAAGCATCGGCCCCTCTTCCTACTGAGCAAACTCTGAGCGGATTAAATGCACAAACAGCCAAAACTGGTTATATTCCTTAAAAAACCCACATAGTGCTATTCCCATGTGTTGGGAAAGAGTAAATCTCCCAACCCTAAAGACACCTGTGTGGAACAGAACAAATAACCTGAAAACTCCCTGTGAAAACCAGCCAAGCTCTGATGATACATTTGGTGCCCCAAAAGCTGCAAATTTCTCTTCACAAGGAAGTTTATACATCTCTTCTAAAAGAGGATGTGAAAGCAGCTATAAAAAACAGGAATCAAAGTACAACAAATTAAACAAGGAAACATCTGTGATGATCAGTATGAGCTAAAGCTGATGGGTGTGAACAACTTACAAGAAGAGCCAGCTGTGTCAAGCACTACCCACAGAACCCTCACAAACAATAAACCTGGGAGTTCTGAAGTTCACCTTTGATACCATAAATTCAAATAATTGATTATTATGTGCAATAATTAACCATTACTAAACAGAGACAGGAAAAATGTCAATAACTGCGGAGTAAAACATTCCTGGTGCACATTTGTAATCAAAGTGGTTGATGTAAATAGATAATCAAGGTCATGTAACAGTAAAGGTGTAGGTTAAATAGCATCTGTTAAATATAAAGATTTTTAAATCATGAACTCTGAACACTTGTATCTAATAATTTTAAAAGAATCATTTGGAAACTCTTCAAAGGCTTCTGGCTAATCCTTGATATGTCTTTGAGAAATGGGAATGTCTGTGCAAGGCTTGGGAAGGACTTTGGTTGCAGGTCTTTTTAAAGCACACAGGATTGACCTGAGTGTGCAACAGACGGTAACACTGGCCACATGCCAGCAAAGAGATGAAGGATGGAGACACACTTCATGTTGATGGTATTGCACTGGAAGTAATTATTGGTTTTAATTTTCTCAGCAACTTTCATGGTGGACTGTTAGATCACCAAATCTCACTTACGGCAGTCTTGTAAACATATGACAAGCCCCAATTTCCCAAAGGAAAAGAGCTATGAGAAAAGCTTCCAGGCTTCCATTCAGAACTGGAAAACCAGACTTCATGGGATGCTCTTTGCCCATAATACGGGAAGTAAGTGGAGGTCTGACAGAAAACGTCCAGGAAGGCCAGGCAGAGAGGAATGACCCACTCGGATCTTACAGAAACGCTTGTCCATTACCTCGGGGCTCAGCCCATTAGAAAATGGTAATATCCTTAACACCTGAATAAGATACTTTCATTTGTAGGGAATCATAGGGCTTGTTCAAACAAACAAGAACAGCACCGGGATTGAACACTGCAAGGTGGAGAAGGTGAACCTGTGGAGAAGGACGTCACTGGATAGCACCCAGTCTTCAACTGTAAATGCTAAGTGACATAGATTCCTTCATCTCCCTAAAGAACTTGTCCTAACAGTTCACGAGTTTCATTGGATAAAACCTAAATTAAGTTTCTCTGTTTTTTCAATGCAAAGGACATTTTCCAGACCACCAACTCTTGCTGTAGCTCTTCCCTGAACTCTGCAGTTTTCTTTTCCAGATTCACTCACCAAAACCAAACCACTGGAGCCCTGCCAGGAGCCTTGCAAGGGGCTCATCCACTTGGTGATGCCCATTTGGTGCATGGCCAAGAACTTCGTTATCTCTCAGAAGTGGAGGACTGCAGTGCTCCCCTGCAGGTGTCCAGCATCCACCTGGGTCCTTGCCTAAGGCACAGCAGTCTGAGCCACGAGGTAACACAAAATGCCTGAACGTCAGGTCCCTTTGCAGCATTTAATGCTGGACACACAAAATTGTGAATAACTTTGGTCTGCTGACCAAAACATCAGTTTCTAAACAAAGAGGTACAAGATGTTACATCAGACGGCAGAGTTCAGGAACTGAAATGACAGCAAAGCTGCTGAAATACAGAGAATTGGGAAAAGAAATAAATATTCAATAAATTCATTTACAAATAACAATTGACTCTACAGCCACCTTTCATAGGAGAGGAGGGACGTGCAAAGGAACATGGAAAGTTTGTTTTCCTTGAGCATTTACAATGCAATATTTAATTTGAAATTATCATTTCCGGTGCACACTGATTATCTTCCTTATCTCCTTACCCCCATGATTTTTCTATCATCAGTTTTATTTTGCCTTAAACTAGACGGTTTTATTTATGGAATAAATGTCAAGTTTTCTCATGAGCTTAGTGGCAAGCACCATGACAACCATGTCCTGGTTTAGATGCTATTGACATTGAAGTAGGATGTAGTAGTAGTAATCATAATAATAATGATGATGTCAAGGCCTTCAAGTGAGGCCTCTATCATTGCAAACCATAACTTGCAAGTGCACACCAATGTTACACCACTGCAGTGTTCTTTTTGGGGTTGGACAATTAAAACCAATCATGTGGTCAGTCTCAGGAAAAACTTCACTGACATATCACAAACAATCTATTATTATCCAGTATATCCCTAACATATCTCTGTATGCAGACATGCATATACCCTTGTATTTCATAGGGAGTGCATGGAGAAAGCCAGGGCAATGCTCGGTGTTCCCTTCCTCCTCAAATGGTTAAACCAACACTGATGGTTTTGGTACTGGCTGATTAATCTGAGCAATTTTAATAAAAGAAACACCACCAAATACAATAAAGAATCCTTTCCCTCTGCCTCACATCATGTGGCTGCATCCTCCATATGGCCAGAAGGAAAAGCCATCTCCCATTTGCCCACCAAACCACATATTTAATCCATGTGCTTATGTCAAACTTAATTACAGCACATTTGGCATAAAATAACAATCCACATCCTTGGAGAGGGGAACTTAAGTAGTTAATATGTGTGATTGAATGAAAGTGCTTTGCTGAATGTTTATGAGAAACCCAAGACAGCCAAATGTGGTGATATTTTAACCACTTAAACACCAGCCCTCCCTCCCTGCACTGGAGCCCTGGGTGCCCCTACAGCACCTGCCAAGCCACCCCGTGCCAGAAGTGCCCTGAACACACACCTGGCCAAGCCTCATCCAGCAAACTCACGAGCCCCTAATAACCCACGTGTTGCTCTGAGAGACATTTTTCCTGCAAATTTTCCTGTCCTTTTCTCTCATTATGTGCCTTAAAAAGATCTCGGTGCTTCTTTCTTATTTTCATGCCAGTTTGTAGAACTCACAGGTCTCCAAAATGCAAATTTCCTCTCTCTGTATCCTTGGAACCTCTAAAGAAGCAGCCCTGAAACCTGACAAGTGGTTCTGGATTTATGCTCAGTCAGAGATTTACTGGAGAGATAAGGACAGAATAAAGAAGGACAGAATGCAGAGGTGCTTCAGGTCCCACAGGGGAATCAGTTGTCGTGGCTGTCCAGGAAAGTTGGCTTTGAGATCACTCCAAGACAGAGACAGAGAACTCCTGGCTCTTAGACTGTGTGACACCCTAGAGCCTTGGGAATGCTGCTCATGGGGACCTGTAGGGCACAGGACAAGGTGCCTGCTGGCCCCAGCTGGCTCCCTGGCCCCTGACGCTGGGAGATGGAGCCCACTGAGACTCAGAGCATGCTCCAGGAGCACCAGGCAGGTTGGAGGGGAGCAGAGGGACTGCCTGGGAAACAGGGGATGCACAGCAATGGCATAAGGGGATGGAGGCAGGTCCTGGTGGGATGTGCAGTCAGCGGTGACACACGAACAAATCTTCAATGAAATCAGTCAAAATGTGGTACAGGGGCCCAGAGAGGCTGCTGAGGTTTCAATGCCCGACTGGAGAGGGCCCTCAGCAGCTTGATTTCTGTTGGCCTTGCTTTCAGCGGGGTTTGGACAAGGTGACCTCCAAAGGTCCCTTCTCACTCAAATTACACCCCAACAACCAGGAAGGACAGAAATCGGGGGTCACCGCAGTCAGCACCCGAGATCACAGAGCACGAATAAAGTTCCCGTGTGAGAAGCGGTGTCTGTGGATAGAGCAGGGGAAGAATGAAAAGTGTTCAGCAGTGACCTTGCTACAAGGAGTGGGAACAAAGAGGAAACAGCTGAATGTGGCGCGGGGGTGACGAGCCCTGGTAATGGCCTGCTCCTGCTCCCAGACAATGCGCATGGAAAATCTCCCATTAACTTCGGTGACACGGCACCAGGCTCTAAAAGAGCAGGCGCTAAAGTGGATGACAGTGTCAGAAAAGAGAGGAGGAAAGAAGGAAAAATTTAAGTTTCACTTTCATCATGCTGAGGATGAGTTCACTGCTGAAATTCTGCAGTTCCCTCTTTCGAAAATGAACATAAATATTTTGCACCAAACACAGAGGAGTGGCTGGAGTTAACTGACTCGGCATCTTTAAAACAATGGCATGGCTTTCTTCTTGCCAGAGATTAATTCTTGATGATTTACCAGTGTGAGTCCTTCACCCTGCCCTGGACATAAAACCAGTGGTAAGAGCCTAAAAACCACCACACTGGGTGCAAAATCCTATGGAACGCCTGCTGTACACTGATGTAACTGAGTGCGACACCCTGGCTTTTACATCACCATCACTACCCTGCTTCTGCTAGCACAAAATAAAGTTAGTTTGCACACTGACTGAGAATATTTATATATAAAAGATACATATACAGAGGACAAACAGGTGATGGAGCCTTTGATAAGTAAATGTATATAATACAACCATATATTACCGTGTCTAGAAAAAAGCACATGTTGAAGAAATTGCAGTTTCTAAAAACCTGTGCTTTTAGCCAGGGTGGCCAAAACTGCCCAGACTAACACAGAAATTGTATTTTTTTGTATGGGAAAGGTTATGAGAAGGAAACAGTGAGATTCGTCAAACACCTTTGGGGCAGGGCTGGTCTGCAGCCTGGAGTTGGCTGCTCACTGCTGCCACTTGTTCTGCTTGCTGTGGCATTTTGGGTGGTTTGTGCCTCATGAAGAAGTAGTGGCCTTTTGTTTGGATCCAGGGGACACAGCCCCTCACGCCAACACAAAGCAAATATCCATGTGTTGGGATGCGACAGTGCCTGCGCCCCCCGAAGCGAGGGCAGCCCTCACCCCCAGCGCCGTCCCACGCTCCCGAACCAGCAGTGCTCCGAGGCGTGGGATACAGGCACAACCCAAACTCACTCCCAGGTGTGGTCCCCATCCCACAGAAGCCAGTGGCTGCCCCGGGCCCCTGCAGAACGTGTGTTCTGTCCGTATCCACTGCCATCATTGACTGCAGACAGCAAATGAGCCGTCCCGGCAGCACCCAGCCCCGGTCAGTCCTGGCCCGGCGTCTGCCAAGCACGGTGCCCTCTGCCCCTGGGGCTGGACTGAGTTCCCCTTCCCACGTCTGCTTGACAGCCCTGTCTGCTCGGAGGGACCCAGGATTCCAGGCAGAGCTTTCCCATGCCATCGTCCCTCAGAATAGCTCTGCTCTCCGTATTTTTAGCAAGGCTCAAATAGGCCAATATGTTTGATTTTCCACTGTTTCCACCCAGCTCGAGTCCTGTCCATGGCAGCCTCCCTGTGTTTCTATCGGCGTGTCTGGCCGGTGGTGCAGGGCCGGGGACAGGGGCGGAGGAGCTGGGAGATGGTAGCTCGGGCAGCAAGAGCTGCTTTGCATACTTGGAGTTGTACAAAGCTGAATTTCTGAGAGAGAGAGAAAGACGGAGAAAGGGGTTTCTGTAAGTAGCGGAGACAATGAGAACAAGGCAGGCACTATGCCAAGCACGGGAGGACTGCCAAAACACATATCATTAGCTTGGGCCAGCTATAAGCAAGGAAATGAGAAACATATGTTGGAGAGCAAGGTTAGGAGCGAGGGACTATGGGTCAGTGACAGTCGTCCGAAAACTTTTCCCTTGTTCTTGAGCTGTGGCCCGCTGGTGTCAGATGTCACTCTGACAGCCTTCATTTCTCATGACGGCCAGGCTTATTTTGGCCTGCTTGTTTTTTGTTGTGGTTTTTTTTTTTTCCCCTCCCCTAATGGGAGTTATTGAGAGGAAGAAGAGAACAGACAAGAAAGACTTTGCCATTTTTTTTTCCCACAGTTATGGGAAAATAACCTTGTTTTCTGTGATGTTCTCTGAAATCCTCACCCTTTATAAAATAACGGTGTCTCAGGACTAGGATTCTGCCTAGCCCTGGTGAAAAGAAAAGGGTGGGTAGTGTATTCTTAAGCAGTTCTTGATGTTCTTTCTTAAATATAATTAGATGCACCTCATTACCTCAAACTAAAAGCCTTTTGTACTTCTTCAGGGCTGTGCTTCCTGAAAGCCAAAGCATGCCACGGCTTGCAGCACCCACTCTTATTTTATCACATTAAGTGTATTTTTAACATTTTTACCCTTTATCCAGGCTGTTTGCAGATTATTTCATTTTTCCACACAGGCTACACCCAGATGATACACTCCTCACTGACATTTAAGGAAGAGTTTGAAGTTCCCGCTCCCTGTCCCAGCACCATTATGTCTGTTTTCCCTGTGATGGAGCTGACACTAGAGAGTGTCTCAAAGAGCATTGCTGCTTCCCTCCCTAGGCTGAAATATTCCCAGATAGAGAAGATCCTAATGGGAATCTTAGACACCATCCCAAAGAGACTTCTGTTTGACTCTTTTTCCAGCAGACTGACCCCGATGGGCCCCTCTGCTCCACCAGCACCATGCTGGGGCTGAGCATCTTGTAAAACCTCAGGTGGCCTCGGCTTGGAAATGTACAGGAGGTTCATTTGCTTTGGGGCTTGGAATTGTGTACGGAGTGGAAAGAAAGGCAAGGATGCAAGGAGAAATTCATCCACCAAAAGCCGAATGCCATTCCTCATGGATGACCCTTGCCCTGATGAAAGATGCAGGATCACCAGTGGACACGATGGGGTTGGGCCCCTGCTGCACAATAGTGTCTTTTATGCCTAAAAGTTTGCAAGAAATAATTTAATTCTAATGTCTTTAATTGCTTTCCATGCACTAAAGCCTGCTCTGAGAGCCAGGCAGTCCTGGCAAAGTTGCTGGGGGAAGCTGGAGTACCATGTTTGGAGGGAAGTAGGTGAGGTCCAAGATGAGGTTTGAAAGGAAAAGGGAGATGAAGCAAAGGCCGCCCAGGGACTCACTGCAGGCAGAGACCAAGGTCGGATGAGCAGTGGTGAGGCCAGGCTCAGGCTGGGGATGGCACTGAACTCTTGCTCCAGCCAGGGTTGCGGGGTGACAGACCTGTCATTTCCAAGCACTTTAACTCCCCAACTTTGAGGAAGAGTTGGCACAGCACACAGCCACCAACACTTGTTTCCTCTCAGGTAATAAGTTAAAATGCTTGGAAATAATATTTCTCCCTCCCTGTTTCTGGAGCCTGGGCTGGGCAGCAACAACAGCAACAATCCTTACAGAGTCCTCCCTGCCCGTCTCTGCTCTGAAACACACCTGCAGCAGAATGCTGAAGAATTTGCTGTATTAACATACTCTGTAAATTCAATATCTTTAATTTTTAATATGCTATTAAAAAGACTTGCTGGAAAATTTATATTTTTTTAATAGCTAAAGGGAGGAAGCCATGCTGGCTGTCAGCTTTCAAACACCTCTGCTTTTCACACGAGTGCTCCTGAGGCGCTGGCTACCGGCTCCTGGGTACAAGGATGGTGAAAATGCCTTTTGTCCCATGGCTGCAGAGATGCAGTCCCTTGTGCATGGGAACTCACTGACCTGTCACCCCACTTGCCCAAAGGGCCACCAAGAGCCAGAGGGTGACCCTGGCTGGGAAACCCAGACAGGAATCAGCCAGGGAAGGGAGGCACAAATCCAGAGAACTGTCTGTCTTCACGTGCCCAAATTACAGTGATGTCATTGCAAGACAATACCTCAAAAAAGATACAGCTTGATTAAAATTATAGACTCCAGGTAGAAAACACCTGAGCAGAACCAGGAATGTGGACTAAGGAGACCAAGAGAAAGGGTGCGGCATTAATTACAGCTAATTTCTGGTTTTACTCTGCTTTGAGAAAGGGTTACACAGAATCCCAGCAGCCTCAGGAAGTATAGATGGATGCACAAGGACTTTCATGTTTCTTTGGACTGGTCCACAGAGCTGGAACCATCCAAAGAAGATCTTTTCTTTTCACTTGCATTTTGTTATTTTCGTTTTACAGTCACATGCAGTTACTTCTGTAATTAATATTGGGAGGTGTGGTAATATTTAATGTATCTTATGAGTATTTTTATCTATTTAATTAGCTTCCCCCAGGCAGACTTGAGGTGACAGTAAAGATGTTTTACTCGGTGCTTGCCATCAGCAGAAAAAGTTTCTTACTATTGCCCATCTCAGACAACACAGAAGCAGAGAGATACAGGAGGGGGTTTCTGTTAAGTCTGTTTGCACTGACCAGAAACTCAACTGGACAACTCCTTGAGCAACTCGATCTATTTGTAATTGCCTTGAGCAGGGGCCTGGCCCAGATGATCCCCAGAGGGCTCTTCCAGCCTAAATTATTCTATGATTCCCTGGTTTTTATTTTCTGCCTTTATACCACATGTTCCCTTAGCAGATCAGACCGAATCTGAAATGGCTCTGTGAGAGCACGTGCTCGGGTGATGTTCAACACACACGGACACGTGTGAATCACTACGGAGCTGGGGCTGCATGTGTGCACTCAGTGCCTACCTTGATGGCATTTTTTGGACCACACACTGAACCCAGTGTGAATAATACACTAAGGTTTTTTTCTCCAAATTTATAATCAGGGCATGGAAACTTGAAAAAACCCAAATTACTCCTAGCACAGTGATCTTTTATTTAATTTGTGTTCAGGGGTCTTCACACTTCAAAAATATTTTTACCTAAACACTTTGTTTCCCCTCTGTTCTAAGCCTGAGAATTTGGACCAAGCTGGTAACTCCAGGACCGTATGGATACTTTTGAAAGTGGAAACTATTTTCGTGCATATAAGTAATTCTGTGGGAGTGAATGTATTTGCAGCTTCCAGGCCAGGCAGGATGACCTTTCCAGAACTTGTAAAATCCAATCAAATAAAAATAGATTCAGACTTCCTTAAAATGAAACTGCTTGAAAAAGAAGCCCATGGGCTGAAACACTGGAAGAAACAGAATGTGCACTCGCAAATATACTTAAAAATGAAATTTTAAACTTAGAATGACAGTATTTGTACCTCTGCCCCTCTCTGTTTCTTCACTCCCTGCCATTTCTATCTCATTCTTATCAGAGCTCTGTCAGCCCCTAAACTGACATTTTCCCATCCTGATCATTCCCAGGATAGAGGAGACGGAATTTTTTTTCACTTGCTGATGCAAACAGCAGATCATCCTACAGAGAAACGTCAAGGACAGTTCGGAGTCCTAATCCCTGACCCGCCTGCCCTTTCCTAACTCGCTATTGACATTGAACTTAGAAAGCTGCAATGCTGAGATGAGATAATGAATTCTGTTTGCTCGGGGTGTGCAAGAGGAAGAGGGGAGATAGGGAGGAGGAAGGGCTCTGGCTGTAAGGGCTCTGCTATGGTTCCAGTCCAGCTCAAATCTCCTCATGCCTGAAACCTGGGTAAGGAATATAACTGCACAAATAACCACTGGTTTCCCCTTGTTCACTTTATTGCTCCATGGGCACATCCAGGGAAGATGGGAACTATTCATCAACCAAGACTCCAAAGTCTTCTCTGTTTCTTTCTAGGATCAAGTGCTGGGTGCTGCAGCTCGGAATGATGTGCTTTATGCTTTTAAACAATTACTTGTTGGTTTGGGAAATTTTAGGAGAGACTACTTATTGTACTTATAATTCCAAGAGTAGCTCATCTCCACAGATGCTGCTGCCCCAGTATCACTCACACCAAACTCCATTAGAGTCTAAAGTGGGAATTGATTAAGTTTTGCCATCATGATCCCAGGAACACTCGACTTTGAACACTGCCATCCACAGCTTTAGCACATTGAGTCAGAAAACCTGTAAATCCTAATTGAAGTCACAAAGCTTATAATTTTTAAATAGCATTTGCTGCTTGTTCTTATATTGTACGTTGATATTTTTACTAAGTTTTCGATTAAGGACACATTAATCACAACCTGAGGATAATGAGTCCGGCTTCTGGAAGCTTATCTGGTTCACTACTTCATATTTTTAGCACTAAGTATTTACCTATACTGTAGCTATCCTAAGATGCTGAGAGAAAACAACAAAATTACTGCTCCTGAAATATGAAAAAATACGTATTTCTAAATCAGTTTTGAAATTCTGAGAATGCTGCGGAGATACAGCTCTTCCTGAGAAAAATAATGCCCGTTGTGGAATGACTCATTAAGAAGAGCGAATAGTGGCACCGAATGATGTCACCTCGTGTGAATTTGTCTACTTTATTCCAAAGCACACAGGCTATCGAGTAGAAAAAAAAAAAAATCACACTAAAGGCACTAGTTCTTCCTGCATATTTAAGCCCTTTTGACCAGTACATATTACTGGGACAGAAAAGGAAATAAGAAAAAAAATATGAGAGTTGGAGAAACCAAATTACTTTTGGCTGTACTTCTAGAAGGATTAGTTCACCAGTTTTTAGAAACTATTACCACTGTTAAGTATCAGTAGTGACAATTTTTAGGTACTTCTACTAATTTGCACTGTAGCCAGGTATCATCTCACCTTATTCTGACCCATGTTAATACAGAGTCAGCAACTGGGTATGACATGGCAGTTTTTACAAAGTCAACAGGACTTGACTACAAGTTACAATTAATCCTAAAAGTTTAAAATCTTGTGTTCTACTAACTCTGCCTGTGTAGGAATCCAGATCAGGTAAGCATTAACCTCCTGTACAGAAGTATTGACTATATGGGGTTATCTATGAGTCTACAAATGCACAAACCATCTGAAAACTTGACACGAGTTTGGAAATGCTGCATTTTATCTGTTCTGCAAGCGACCCTCCACAATGAGGAAAACTCAAAGTTAGGCTGATGAGTGGTTGAAGTGATTATTTGTCCACTTTTGTCACTGGTGGCTTTGGCTGTCTATTCTTTGCAAAACAGTGCAAATGAAACCAAACTCCAGCTGCTGGAACAGAGCTTTCCCTCTCATCTCTTCCCAGCCACACTAATCAACATAATTCATGGTAAGAAGGAAGGAAAACGAGCATCCTCGCATGGATATTTCATCAAGATTCTGGAGGGCTTCATAAAGCAGCCTCTTTAAGAAACCATAAAATGAAACAAGACATATTTCTAGGGTTGTCAGCAGGTAGATCCACTGGTTTTGTGGTAAGTAATCTCTTTGGGAGGAAGTCTTTGCTCTGATGTCTGCGTTGGATGTTCTGTGGCTCCCCGCAGCCGCCCCAGCACAGGTCTGTTCACTGGAAGAGGAAGCGGTGATGATATTGCTTCTAACAACCAGACTGAAGTATAGCCCCAGGCCATCTTCCAAAGCCCCCTCCAAACAGCCTCTAATTAATTTTAATCCTGCCACTCCAATGAGTCCCAAGAGTGCAGCAACCAAAACAAAAAAAACCTTCATCAAGTCATTCAGAGGAGCTCTGACGGCATCACGTCACGATTTTAGGGCTTCAAGCAGAAAGCACTATAGAAAGCTTTTAAATGCTATTTTCCTTTGGTTTCTTTATTTTCTGCCCTCAAAACCATAAAGAGCCTATTTCTGATGAAAATGTGGCTCTCATCCGTCTCCAGGCCCCTCCAGTTCACTCTATAGGTGGGTGGCAGGGCTCAGGGAGACCCACCACCATCACCAGGGGAATGGCTCTCCCCAGCCTGGGCTGAGCCGTGCCCACAGCTGCTCCTGCAGCCCTCGGCCTCCCCAGAAAGGCTCTCTGCAAACGTGGGACCCAGCCCAGTCTGCCCCACCAGCATCACCGCACACTCAACATCGGAACCAGTACCTCTGAGCTGCCATTGGCTTCAGCACCCACGGAGCAGTTGTCTGGAGCAGGAGGAGCAGCGCGCTCCCCAAGCTGCTAATTCTGTCATATCCTTTGGTTTGAAAATAGAAACGCTCACTCTATTTTTGTCTAGCTGATCTATTGCTCAAACGGCCGCATGAATATGAAATTTTGGGGATGCTCTCAAATTGAGCAGTAAAAGTGCTTTGCAAGGTATGATTCTCCCCATTTAACTTTCCCCCAAGTTTTATTATTATTATTAGATTTTACTAGAAGAAACACTCACAGAAAACAAGTTTCCAAATTGCTGTAGAAGACCTCCCAAACTGAATTTTATATTTGTGTGTGTATGTGTAAGAATATTAGTAATGGTAGATGTGTATAAATAGAGCGGATGTGCTCATGGAGAGGGAAGCTCAGGAAGACAAGAATGAACAATTACACTGTAATGCAAATAGGGGGTGAATATTTCCTTATGAATCACCTTTGCAAAGAATGTTGTTTATCCTTTTGGTTTATTCCATTTTAAATGTGCATGAAGGAATTAAGTTTTAAGAGTTTCTTGGGAAAAGGACTCTGGCTGAAGATGTTGTGTGAGGAGACAGAGACACTTAAAACGGGCTGTTAATAACAGATCAGAGAAAGGCACATGAAAAGAACTGGATTAGAAATGCAGACATCCCCTTCCTCATTATATAGGTTATAAATTGGGGGCCACACTATTTTTTCCCCACGTTTCCACAGTTCTGATGCGTTATATAGAGCAGACACACATATTTTCCCCTCATTGCTTAACTGTCTCCTTTTATTTACTTTATACAATTCAAATGCTGCTCTGATGTCCAAGTTATTAAATTTCTTGTAAGCTTTTCCTCAAATCCCTTGAGACCCAAGGTGCTATTATTACCTCTATTGCACCGACTGCGGAGCTGAGATCTATAGTGATTAAAGGAAATGTATCTTCTAACTGTGGATGTCTAATTAAGAGAGGTCTACAAACTGTTTTCTCAGATCACTCCTTATGTGTCCAAAATGGTCTTCAGCAGCAGTTGAGTACAAATTCAGAGCCCTGCATCTCAAATGAACCATGAAGAAACTGAAGAATACCCAATTAGTAACAGTCTGTGAAAAGTTAGGTTGAAGTGAATTAACCAGCATCACAAAGGAGAAAAGGTGGCAAAGGAAGGGAAAACAATCAGTTTTCCAAGGCAGTATTCAATCATCTTAACCATTAAATAATCCTTTCTTCTCCTTTTCTTAGGCTGATTCGCTACTTCCAACTTCTGGAGCAGACAAAAGAGGGGTCCTGCAGCCAGCAGCGTCCTGCACCTCAACCCCTGGTCCTTCCTCCTCCTCCCTCGTGCTGGCCCCAGCAGGGGTCACTCAGAGCCCAGGAACCACAGACTGTCCAGCGCCACTCTGGCTTGGATGGGCAACCTATGGATCATGCACACAGCACCATGGTGTGTCACCAGCAATGCCAGCAGGATTTGCCATTTTGATCGTCCCTGCATTCCCCATCCCACCGCGGTGCCCAGCACATGCCTCGCCATGCAGGGAGCCTGGCTGGGTCAGCACCAGCTACCTCCTCCTGCCCTGGAGGCAGATGGTCTGACTGAGGCTCCTCCTGTTCCCATCAGCCTCTGATCCTAGAGAAAGGCAGTGCTGCCACATGGTCCAGCTCTATTAATGCACAGTCAGATATGGATGATCTTACCTTGTCCCTTCCCCTCTGCTGGTGACGAGCCTCTCTCTCCCCAGCAAAGTGCCAGACAAGAACAGACCCTACACACTGCCGTGGAGCAAGCCCGCGTTACATGGACACTGGAGGCTCTTCCTTCCCACAGGGAAGTGCCAAACCCAGTGCTATTCTGTAGCTTCCATCATGGAGTGAAGATGCCAAACAGGAACCACCAAACCCACAGGAATTCTCACGAGCACTACACACCCCTCCACAAGCACCTCAGCGTGCTACAGCAGGCACCAGCTCTGACCTGAAACCCAGGGACAACCTCAACATCTGGCTGAAGTGTGCCTACCGTGAATGGAGTCTCCTGGGCACCTGTTTGATCTAATCCCATCCTCCTGCACACCTGAGAAATGCAGGATTTAGAACATTCTTGAAAGGTTACAGTGTGGGTAAACCAAAGATAAATCCCTAATGCAAAATCCATCCTCTGCCAAATGTCCTGTTTGAAATCTGGGCTGGAGATTTCTACAGAAAAATTTGGTAGAATTCATTAATATAAACAAACTATTGTATCTCTAACTCATTTTTTTCTTTAAAGGAATCAACATTTGATTGGTGGGGGGAAAACAAAAGACACGGACAATCAAAATGGCACTTATAGCAGACATGGAGAATTTCCAGTTGAAGTGGTTTATGCCAGCCAAAGGTAAAAGCAGCATTTCAGAATGGGAAGTGTAACTACCAGGTGTTCCTGCTGTGGAATGCCAGCAGTGAATGTCTCAGGGTACGTTGCCAGGACAGGAATACTGGTCAGACTTCACTGGAGTTCCCAGTGGCAGCAGATGACTTGTCAGGGTGATGGGAAAAGGCAGGGAAGCTCTGCACCCCAACTGGAGTCCCCAGCCCCAGGGCAGGAAAGGCTCTTCAGAGAGGGTCCTGGAAACACAGGGGTGTCGGCTGCGCACGCTGCGTCTGACACCGCGGGAAGGCCAAAGGGCTGCACTCCCTCCCTGGCTTATAAACGTTTCCTCCAAGTTTTTGTCGTGAATGCTCTGTGGAACATTCTAGATCTACACCAATAGGATGCTCACGTGTAAACAAATGCTTCTGCTTCCAAGGTCTACCTATTCTGCTCCATTAAATTCATGAGATCTCCTCAGTATTTACATGCTCCCTCCTTGCAAACAGTCCTGCTGGAATGCTCCAAAGTGTCCATGCTAAATACAGTGATTCATTGCACTGTGTTAATAATGGACAAGAAAAGAGGCTTTTGAGTTCTGTAACCCATAACAACTTTGAAAAGAACAAAGGGCCCTCTCCAGAGTCACTGGAGTTAATGGGCTCTTTTCACTGAAACCCAACCTGGGCTTCCTGAATATCTAAAACCGGGAGCTGCTGCCATCTCACTCCAGACAACTGTGGCTGCGGCGAGAGAGGCTGCTCATTTCCCGTTACCCCCTAATGAAACAAAATCATGGAAGGTTAAAGAAAGGCACTGATGGTCTGGGGAGGTGATTGGAACCAATGACATGGAACCAGCACCCTCCCAACCATCTGCACTGCCCAGCGCAGCCAGCGGAACGCCCGGACTCCCTGCGGGATTTTTCAATCCCGCGCTTGCTTACCCAGCAAGCATTAATCCTTATCAAGGAGATCATTTGTGCACATTAAGGAAACCATTTTCTCTCCTCCTTTCCCAAGGACTATATTTCTTTGGCCACCTTTGGCAGAGGCTCCTCCAGAAGCCAACACAGAACCCACTTTTCCAGGCAGCAAGCAGAAAACATAGGCAAAAGCATCCAGAGAAAATCTGTGCAGGACCATTATCCAACCTGGCTTTTTGGTCTCCTGGGATCAAAGAGCAGTTCGGTGTCTCTTAAACCTGATTCCTTTCACAGATTTACAGAGAGGATAATAGGCTGATTAGCCAGAAAGGCTGAAGTGGGGGCACTTCCCCTTCACACAAAATGCTGCTTTATCTTTTAGAAGGTATATTTAATTTAGTGGTATTTCAGTCATTCATTTTGTTTAAATACATTTTAACTATCTTACATATCCATGTGGGAAAAAACTCATCAACTTTAAGAATTCATTTGAGAGAAGCTCATAGTTCATGGATTTAAGCAAAAGACTCTCATGGCAACACCCAGCTTGGGAAAATTTGTTTCAGTTCAATATTTTTCTTCTCCTTTTGGAACCAACTACTCTTTTTGAACCTGATTTTCTAAGGACCTAGTCAGGAAACAAGATTGCCTGCCTGGCCATTCCTACCTCATGCCCAGCTTGGCTAATTCCAGCCAAAATGAAAGAAGAGGAAAAGCCTTAGAGACACTCTGTGTGCCTATGGATGTTGCTGCTTGGAGGAAGCAGTGCGGACTCAGCGATCCCGCTAAGGAATGCTGGCTGCTTGGAGGGAGCCGTGTTCCCAGGGAGAGGAGCCCAGCTGCAGCATGACCCGTGTGGCCAGCACAGCTCTTGTCTGCACCAGCCCCAACACACGGTCCCAACCTCCTGGAGAGATGGAAGGAGCTGGAGATATTGCCATGGAATGGACAGAGCAAGTCGAGGGCACGGCCTTCATGGAAAACCAAGCCTTGTGATTCACCTGCCTATAGAGCAATTCATTTTACTGTAGAAAACTGTATTTCAGAAGTGTGCTGTCTCCAGCTAAGAAGGACCTTCCTAGATAAAATCCAAGGCTGACATAAACCCACGCTCAGTCCCCTTGAGCGCCCTGGAAAGGCACCATGGAGTGCTGGGTTTCCAGGGAAAATGCTCTGCTGGTGTTTCCCAGCTTGCCCATACGAGATAACTGGACGGGTAGATGTGAGGATTACTGGGAATTAGAAAGAGGCTTAAAGAACACTTGGCATGAGCTGACATTAGTGCATAGCACATGAAGGCAGAGGAGCCATATGCAGCTTCATGGGAAGAGTGAGTGCCTGCCCAGATCCCAACACGGGAGGGGGACGCAGGATCCAGGAGGAAGCGCACCCGCACCTCCGCACTGCTCTTTTGTATTTCAATTTTCTTTGGCCAGTGGGGATGATTTTATAGCATCACAGCAGAACATTATCTTTTATACTTTGACAAAATGAAACTGAGTCCTTGGGATTTTTTCACCCACTGCTCTCTTGGCTACTTCACTGCAGTACTATTTCATTACTTATTGATTTTTCAACGTGCTGTCTGCATCGCTGTAATTTACACAAGTTCTGATAGCCCTCAGCGATTCTTAACACCTCAGGGTGAGATCACGGAGTTCACTTGAGATACCAAAGGTAGGCAACAAGTTCTTCAGAAAAGACGACAAATTGACAAACTTGATAGTCAAGGAGGAAATTTGAGCAGCTGCAGGCGTATCATATCAAGATGTTTTTCTTAGCCAAATCGAATTAGAACAAATTTGTACCCCCAAAATTAGTCTCACGTACAGCTAATAAGGGACTGTGAAGTGTATGGCTAAACCCCAAGAAATTAATAATGCATGTCCCTCACAGGGCAGCTGAACTAATGCTATTTTGGTTGTAACTGGAGATAACCACTGCTCTGTGGACCAGCAGGTGATAAGAGAAGGCAGCCTCGTCATGAGCAAGGAGAGGGAACCATGAAGAGCTTGTCTTATATTGAGGCAAGTAACTGCTGCTTCTTCAGGGCCTTCTCCACATTTCTGCCATTCTGAGGAGCTCAGAGCAGTCGCCTGTGGCAGCGCTGTGTTCACCCTGACCAGACCAGCCTCATGTCCCTGACACGATGTCATGTCCTAAGGTTCGTCCAGCTCCTCGGAGCTCCCACACAGGGATGCTTCTGCAGGAAATCAGTCAGTGCTTAGTGAAATGAGCTCTAATCCTATCAGAGGATCTGATCCTGCTGATACCACACACACTGACAGCGTTTCAAATCACTGTAGGAAATCCGAGTCCACACTCCGGACTGGCCTTTCATTCTTTCCAAGTATATTACAAAATCATGGAATCTTTGAATATCCTGATCTGGAAGGGACCCACAAGGATCATCAAAATCCAACTCCTGGCCCTGCACAGGACACTAAGAGTCACACCATGTGCCTGAGCACGTTATCACATGCAAGATGCTTTAGACATTTTTAAATGCCTATTCTTCTGCTACTGGAATAAGATTACTATGAGCAATCTTGACCTTTTAGCCTGGCTTCCCTCTCACTGAACTATGATTTAGGAAAAAAAGATTGATGTGGAACTCTGAGATGACTTTAGGCACAAGGCCTATAGATCTCATGAAGTCTGTGTTAGGCTGGTGCACCTACACGTGTGGGAAGCCTTCGCCCTGCAAGGGAACGGGAGCCTGAGGGGGCAGGTGGAGCAGCAAACCCCACAGTGAACAGCCACGATCCGTTCTCCAGATACATCAAAATCCCAAGGAAAGTGAGTCTCATGACAACCAAAAACATAAGTAAGACTTAGGGAATGCATCTAACGAAGGATGAGAAGATCTTGTGAGAGCCTTTATGGGTGGATACTTTGGATATTTTATCACCAGCTGTACTGCAAACAGATAAAAATAATACAAAATAAACCTTGTAAGAACCTCCAGATGGGTCTGACGTGCTGGAAGTGTAAATCTTTCTCCTGGTAGAATGTGAGCCTATGGCAGAAATGCTTTGTGGTGGGCAATAGTAGAATCTACAGCTCTGATGACAATTTCTCTCCAAGCTGATTAGAGCAGCATTTTTTCCCCTGGAAAATACCCCTAAGAAGATACAAGTATCTGTAAGATTCAGGTGTTTTATTCAGCTTTGTGTCAGGGAGAATGAATCCTCCTCCCTACCCGCCCTCCAAATTGGGTTTTTTGGGTTTTTGGTTTTTTGTTTAATGACAATTAATTTGGAGTATAATTCTTAAATGTTTACTATTTGCTTCTTCAGTGATGGAAAGAGATCCCAGCAGCTCCCTGATACTCCTGATAGAGGTGAGAGGGGGATGAGGAGCCGGGCACCTGGAGACTTTCTCTGCAGCTCCATGGTGCTCCTTGCACACCCCACACAAGTCTCTGACTGGGGGTTACAGGATGAGCACAACAAAAAGCACCTGATTTCGGGGGGACTAAACAGAGATGGCCTTTTCTGTTTTTCTTTGAGAAACCTGACCATTAAATTAAAGATGGGAAAACATTTTCTAAGTAAAGCCAAAGCTGGGGAGTTAAATACAACATTTAGAATCTCTGGAACCAGAAAGCTCTCCAGTTCCTCCAGTGGCCAGACTGGCTTTGCTTTGCATGTGCATTTCTGGGTTTGTTTAGTGTTTATTGGTTTTAATCAAACTAGTACTTTAAACTATTGTTTTAAAAAACTGTCAAGTATTTACATAATGCTGTATCTGCTAATGAGGCCAAGTTAATGACATATAATATTTACTGACTTAAAACAATACGTTTTATTTTGTAACTTTAAGGGAAACAGGAATGACCTTACAAGAGCCTGAACTGCATCACTTCCTGACTTTGCTTTTTATAACACTCACGCTATGTGGAAGGCCTTTTCCTGCGCTGGTGTGCACACGTGGGTGTGCTCACTCATTCTTGGTGCACTCTCACTCACCCTGTGCACGCACACTCATCCTTACTTAAAGTCTTGATTGCATGAAACTGTCCATCAACATTTTGTGAATAATGCCAGGAAAAGACACTCCCCAACAAAATCAATACACTGAAAGTGCTGGGTTAGGTAGTTCTGAGGTAGTTTTTGGTTGTGTTTCTGAGTTATTCCCACTGACCCAAGTTCAAAAACAAGATACTGATTTATAAAGTACCTTCAGTAAATCCATGTACATTTCCTGCTTACCCCAGTGATGTGGAGCACCAGGAGCAGGGTGCTGATGCAGCTCGGGGACCCGTGTGGTGGGTCAGGGTGCTTCCAAATGCTGCCAGCCTTTTCTGACAGAAAGGGCCAGGAGGGAACATTCTGAAAACACAGCAAATGCCTGGGCTGGGAGCTGGCACTAAGATGGAGGAGGAATCAGAGGGGAAGGACTTTTTATTCAAGGAAGTCCTGGGAATTATGAGGTTTGTTGCATATTTGCAAGTGACACACAGGAAAGACTCGGCTCATTTTACCTGATGGTGTGCACAGAGATCTGCCTCCACTTGGGAACTGTCGGGATGTATCATTCACTTCTGTGGCAAATGCATCCCTCTGCCTGAAGGATAAAGTCCGTACTGATTTGTACAAATGGGATTTAATTGAAAAACCCAAACAATCCAGCAGGTTTTGGAATAATGCTGTTACATCTGAACTGGCAAGAGCTCTCAGGGACGAATACCTGAAGGAGGGAGCAGTTCTTGCAGCTCGAGCACATTGAGCAGAGCCAGTGCTGGGCCCAGCCCCTGATCCATCCCATGCTGGATCACATCCAGGAACTGCTGCTGCTGCACAGCACCCCAGCACAAAACCCTGCACAAAACCCTGCACCTGGGGGCCATCATTAGCTTTTAAAGTTGCTACAGCTGCTCTCCTTCTAATTTGGGATGTCCATCACAAGTAGTCTGTCACCAACACATATTCTATCAGAATCCAAAGTTTAGAGAGAAAAATATTCCACATTTTCTCTTGAGCTTAAAATGTCACATGAAACCAGTCTTAAAGGAACTAAGACAAACAAAAATGTTAGCAAAAAAGCCCAACATATGTCAAACATATTCATGCAAGGTGCCCGTGCCTGCCTTACTAGTCCCTGCTTTAAGTTTCTCATGATACTGCTCACAGAGTCAAAATACAAATCTGGGTCACTTGCTATGAGAATCTGGCTGTCCTATGGTTACAGATTTCTGTTACACCTGTACTTGTGTGGTGAAATCTCTTTGCCCCTCAGTCTGGGCAGCATCTCACTTGAGCATCCCTGGGGACAGCCAGCAGCAGACTGGTGGGAGACCAGCCCAAACTGGCAAACCCAAGCAGAGACTAAAACAACACAGATTTTCAGGCTTTATCCAAAACATGCATTCAGATTTAAAAGGAAATATTTCTGCTGTCACTGTTTCCCAAATCAAGAACTTATCCTGAGAGGGTCTTTTCTTCTAAAAGTGAGACAAAAAATAAGGCAGGATGCCCCCACAAGGCCAAGTTTTCGTTGCCAGTGAACTGACCACAGGACAACCAGAAACAAGACAGCCAGTAAAATAAGGGAAATGAATTATCAATGAAGCTCTGTTAGCTCTTCCACAGCATCTTCCATCTTATTTCCCACTGCAGACCTGGATTAATTGGGCAACTCAACAAGGGCAGCAGTTGAGTTGCCTGGATGGGACTTAGAAATCAAGTGGTTTAGAAAGCACAAAAATGCATCTGAATTTTCGTGCATTCAGAAAGATTATAATGCTCATGTGCTGTCCTCACTTTTATTGCCATGAAGTGATCTTGGCAACAAGCAGTGGCCTTTTCTTCCCAGTCTTTCCCTCTGGGCAGCCTGATGCGCACCCGGTCCCAAGCTGGGGCTGTACAGTCCCCAAGAGGTTTTCCAGCGCAGCATCTTCTCATGAGATTTGTCAGCCATGAAATGCTTTGTGGGAATGTGTTGGTTTAAGCCCATCTTGTGAGGATCCCCAGCAGTTTTTTGACAGACCCCTCTGCACCCTTTTACATTCCTGCAGTGTCTCAGCAGTTCCCACCCCACAGCAATGTCCTACACCCTGTATGGACAATACACATCTCAGGTACTGATACTGAGAGACTCCATTAATTTAGTTCATTATGAAGGGAAAGACAAATGCATCCAAAATTGATGAAATATTCCAGACAATAAAATTTTTAGAAGTACTATGCGTTCATTTTAATAGTTTATGAATTTGAAGTGGCTGATCTCTCCCTGTTTTTACTATCATAAACTGTTCAAACAACAACTGCTACACATATTTCCATACCACTGTTCTAACTTTAGCTCATTTCACGGTTTTATTTCATACTCCTCAACTATTATATTTCAAAATTTAGTCTTGCACCAAAGGTCACATATGGCCACGTCTAAGTCCTCTAAGATCTGTGATTCCGAAACGCTAAGCTGATGTTGGTTTAATTGATTCTGTGGAAGCAGCGATGCCTGTAACTCCTGAGAATTACGGCTTTGCACAAACTGGCAAACTTTCAGTGGGTAAAATAAATATCCTCATATCCATGTGATAGAAGGTATATGCACAGCACGCAGTCATATCAACACACCTCTCTAATGATGCACTTAAGATTAAATACTGTGTCCAAAAGAGCCAAAGGATCACAGTTTGTGAAGCACAAGCCCAAACAAATGCCAGTAACATGTCCCAGCCGTTCCCTTTCTCGGGTGCAGCTGCACCAAAGTCCAAAGATTCCAGCAGGAGGGTTACAGGAGCTGGGGTGACCCCTGCTGCACCAATAAGCACCCAAACAAGCCCATCTGCCAGCACAGGGTCCCTGGGGTGCCCCCAGTCTCCCCCATCCCAGGCCATGCCCTTACACGATCCCACAGAGCCCTGGACACACCTGCTATGGGATATCTGAGCCTGGCCTGTACATTTCTCAGGACAGATGTAATAAAACTAATTTATTGCCCCTTTTCCCCAACAGGATTATAGAAACATAAACAAAGAAATGTTGAGTTCTTCAAGGAAAGGCCCCTTGAACTCACGGATGTGACCGGGAGATTTAAGACCACTCTTCTTAAAGTAAGGCTCAGAATACAACTTTCCTCATCCTATTTCTGCGGAGTTCTGGAGGAAGTACAGCAGTTTGGGTTTGAGGGCTGTTTCCCTTTGAGACACCAAAGCTGCAGCTGCAGCACTGGGGTCCCCAGCCAGCATCCCCCATGCTGGGAGGCAGCTCGGGGGCTGCCCAGGAACACGGGCTCGGGAAGCTCAGACCATGCTGCAGATGGATATGAAACTACTGACAGGAACCTCAGCAAGTGCCATAGAGCAAATCTGCAGCGCCAGCTGATGATAGCACGTAATGGAGGAAGATGAACATTGTCAGAACCTTTGCACACCCCCATCTCCCCTCAGCCCCATTCCCTGTGCGCGCTCTGCAGGACGGGATCCTGCTCCCCACGGGCAAGCCCTAAATTGGACCCAGGTGGGCAGGGCCCAGCAGCCGCCAGCCATCGCCCTGGCACGTGTGGCAGTGCCAAGGACGGGATGGGGAAGCTCCCAGCACGCTCCTTCCCCGCGCTCTGGCCCGAAGCTGCCGGCACGAGGACGGAAGCAGAGCACCCAGAGCGCTGCTTTCCCGGTAGCTTTTCTCGGAGTTTTGCTGATAATAACATTACGGTTTTCCCTGTGCTGGCAGTCGGACGAGAGGAGCCTGCAGCCTTTGGAGGGATCGATCCGATCGATCCCAGAGGCTCCATGTCATTTCCAGGGGATTTGCTAAAGAAGCTACTTATGTCCCTTTTTCATTTTCACCAACTCATTACCAGCTGCTGCTGCTCCCTGCACTTCAGCAGCATCTGCAGGAATGAATCCCAGTGCTCCCAGCCCCGATCCTGCTGCAGAGGCCTCTCCCACGACGCAGTGCTGGGGATCGGAGCCGAATGCTGAAGGCGGGTGATGCACAGGGTCGCTCCCCACCTCTCCCTCTGTGCAGGCACGCACAGACACTCTCCTTTCTCTTTTCCTTTTTTAAAGGGCAGCCCAGCAGCAGACTAAGCAACTGATCCCCCGGCTTAACTTTTAAATTAAGACCATTGTAAATTTGGGAACTTGAGAAGAGATGGAGAGGACACCCATAATCCTTTGCAAATGTCAAGTGGCTCTCGATATTGGTTACTTTTCAAAGGTAGCTAGGCTACAGCGTGCGCAGTAATGAAAAACCCTGCCAGGCCCACTCCATAGGGCTTCAGTCAATATACATAATATTATTGGGCTTTGAAAGGATTAAAGATTGTTTCTTTTGCTTCCTTGTAATATGGAGATCTATTGCGCTTAAAACTCCGAGCGCGCCTTCTCCAGCGGGGAGGAGGCTGGAGGCCCTGGGATGCTCCCGCGCTGCTCCCGCGCCCGACCCGGCAGCAGCGGCACCCTCGGCACCCATGGATTCACCCACTCCCATCAGCCATTCCTGACATGGGCACCTCATCGCTCTCCCACGTGGAAGAGGAATCAACACATTTTAAAAATAAAAGTTAAACAACACTGAAAGCCTTCAGTTACCAACAGGGCCAGAGGGCAGACTTGAAAGGGTTGAATATCTTGAAAAATACCATTTTTCACTACATCTTACTCAAAAAAGTTCATAGATCCGTGTTTTGACTGCAAGAACTCAGTTCCTCCCAAACACCCATTAAGTATAAGAAATCGGAACAATTAGCCCTGATTTGAAGCTCCCGGGGCTCCTCGGAGCCGTCACTGCAGCTCTGGCAGAGGAGGCAGTGCAGGATGAGGCCCCAAAGCAACACAACTCCCGATCCAGGTCCCCTCATTGAGTCTGGGGTTTCTGAAGCACCATCTGCAAAAGGCACATGCAGACTGTGATTTGAGGGGCCTCAGACAGAGCACCTTATGGCTGAATTACCATCAAACCCAAATTTTTTATCTTTTCACATCTGTATTTTTTTGTCCTGATGTTTAACTAACATTACTTCATTGAATATGGGGAATTTTTCTTCTCACCAACCTTGTAAATACAATTATGGCAGGATTCCCTCCAACTCTCCTTTTATGAAGCCAAATGTGCAATGTTGGCAAGGCTCTGCTCCCAGTTATACTCAAGGGAAAGGCAGCCCTTGAGATTCCTGAGTAGGAGAGAGCAGGATTTGGCATCCTGGATGCCAGCAGAGCCCTGCAGTCCCTTAGCTCCCTCTGCTCTGGAGTGAAGCTCCTGTGACTCCATGGCAAAGAGCCAGTACATTGATCCCTCCCCACTGGATCTTTGGTGAAGTCACTAATTCTGAAAAAAGCAGTTGAAAACTGTAGTTTTTCCCTTACTGTCCATATGATATTGTGATCTTCAACAGGTGAGATGGAGACCAGAACCTGCAAAGTTCCCATTTCAGCAGAAGACAGGAAGTAGGGGAAGAGGAATTAAAGGAAATGATGTAAGATTTTTAACAGTATCTTAAAAATCTCCGTCAGGAAGATTTTCAACTGAAATCCTAACAAAAGTGCTGCTGCAGGTTTCAAGCTTCCCTGCTTAAGGGCTGATTCAACTTTGGTTGAATTAAAGAGGAACGGTGTCTCTCTGCCAGAGAATAAAGCCTTTGATTTCAGATTAGTTTCAAAAACAAAAATGTTCCATATTAAACCAGCAATAAATAACAGGGAATGTTTACAGACTGGATGACCCATTAGTTTGGGTGGTGAAAATAGTTTTCCTGAGGTGAGGTGAGAGGAGTGACTGCCCCTGGGGTCCCGCTGCCCAGCCTGGCCAGCTCCCGCGCAGCCTGGCCAGCTGGTTTGACAGGCTTGGCATGAGTCCTGAGCTGGCGGCCACTGACCACTTGTTTACAGAAATGTAGTGACCATAGAACTCCTTTTTAAGAAGAATTTTGGCCAATCTGTGTGTCATCAGAATTAAATCTTACAAAAATGGGTAGGTTTGCTTGATTATAATGTAAAAGAAGTCCTAGACAAAAGAATTAGTAAGGTATAAGGATCCAAATGAGTTCTTCATCATTTACCTTAACTTTCCAGGGCAACACATACCCGAATAACCAAAAGGTTCCAGGGTCTCTGGTTTGTCTGATTCTTGCAGGGACAAGCACAAAGACAGTGAGGATAGAACAGTTTAGCGGCTGATATCCTTTATGAGATATTGAGAGGTTCCAGAAACTCTCCTAACATCTTGTAAATATTTTCTAAATGTCACAAAAATTCCCCTCAGTCTTCAAAGGGTCTTTAAAACTCTGCAGAGATCTGCAGGGAAGGAATCCCATGTGAATTGAGGGAGAAATGAGAAAGTGAACCAAGAGAGCAGAACAGGCCCAATCCAGAGGCTGGAAACACAGACATTACACTGAGATAATGGAGAAAAAGGGAATAAGAACTGAAAAGGAATCTGTGTAATGACCAGAGGATCCTTGCTCAAATAAACTCTCTTTATAGGCATCACATTGTCCCTTTCATCTTCTGTGATCACAGAAATCCCAGACTCGTGTGGTGCTTCGTGTCTGGTGAGGCAGGGAAATGAGACCTTCCCCTGCACTGCCTGCAGGTGTTGTACCCACCTCTACCAGAAAAAGGGTCTCCAACCTGTTTTTATAGGCTGCAGCACAAATAGCCCAAGTCCATTAAAACAAGGGAATTAAAAAAATATTAACATCAAAAGATTCTAGCCTGGCAGGGTGATGAATCAGAGGTTAAATACCCAACACTTGTTCAGGTATCACTTGGGGGATTTAGTTTTTCTTTTCATGGTAATTTTAAGTTGAATTGTTAGGCCAAGAGCTGTATTTCCTGAGAAATCTATACCATTCTCCTAGCAGTTTCCTTGAAATAACTGATGGATCTTCACCAACTAAATTCCAATTTAAAAGATTTGTCAGTAAGAAAATCCCAATCTCAATAAAAGGTAAATGCAGACGGAGCTCTCTGAGCCAGGCTGATGGCAATAAAGGAGCAGGGAGTTTCTATTAACTCGAATAAGTTAACAGATTCCAGGTAATCCTTCCTATTACCACCAAACACCTGCATGCAGATGCCACATCGCAAGGGAGGATGGATTTTTAATTTCTGGAAAAGTAAAATCCTGGGCACACCTCGTGCCGGGAAGGCAACGGAGGAGGGAGGGATGGGACGAGACCTTTGCCGAGAAGAGGTTTCCCGCTGCAAAAGTCCACGGGATGCTGTAGAATGGTAAAGTCATTCATCACATGTATTTAAAGTTGAATTTGCTGATATTTTATGGTATTGGATTTTATTTCTATTAACATTTTATGCTGAAATTACAGAATGATTCGTGAGTACTGAATTTTTGATTGCTTTTATACTTGCTGGGACACTATTAACGTTGATTTACGTTAATAGCACTGTAAGAAGATATTAACAATGAAATTTCCAAAAGCACTTAGCATCCCATAATTGGAGTTAAATGACAAAAAAAAATGAGGGGATAATAAAGTAGAGAGAGAGACAGAATTTTTGACAATACTCCCTCTAAACTGTATTTTTCAGGAAGAATTGGAGCAGGACAATGTTATAAAAGAAAAAAGTCACCCATCAGGAAAAGAACACTTGTACTGACTAAAAAGTGAGGGTGAATGGAGCTGTAGGTCCTGCACGACTTCCCACAGAGGGATCCCAGGGAACAACACGGAGTCCCACCTGCACAGCAGCCAGGGCTGGCAGCTCCCGTCTCTGGACTGAAATCCAGGAAACAGCAGTGGGAGGCTGGTACAGGAGGGACCTTGAAGGGGACAGAAGTGGGCCAGATCACATCTGTTGAGGCTGAGGACGAGGCTTCCCGAGGCAAGGACAGAAATGGGACACAGGTGAAGGTGCTGCAGGATCAGCCACTCCACAGGAGCCAGAGGTGGAACCTGACTGCACACCCCCCTGCGACTTCCTCTGATTGCAAAACAGCTAAACCAAACTTAATTTACTTTTAAAAGCAGAATTTCCACAAATTCTACTTTGACATCACTTGAATACTGTTTCTAAAATTCTCTTTCCATTAAAAAAGCATCAAAGTGCTTTTTTGTTAAAAAGTGCTTCACTGATCTCATCACCAGAAGTTAAACAGCTCAGTCAGAGAACACACAAGGCAATGTGACAAATTGTATGAGAACTTGGAACAAAAAAGTAAACTTGAAACAAAAATCTTAAACCAGACAACATAAAGAAACAAAACACCTTGATTGGATTTGAGTAGCTGTGGGAAAAAATGCCAAAAATGTTTGTAGGGAGGTGTTTTATCAGTTTTGTTTAAATTATATTTTTGTGGGGGTAAGAAGGGAGATTTCACAAAACATTTTCAAGCAGTTTTAATCAAGAAAATAACTACAAAATACTACGTTGCAAGAAGACTGTTTTGTCATTTCACTCAGACCAGGAGGGAAGCTCATGTCAGAGTTTTGTTAAAAAGAAATCATTCCAGTGGCATTTTATAGCCCACTAGAATGTGGAAGAAAAATCATTGTAGAAGTTGAATTACAGATTAGTGAATGAAAACTCCTGGCTGTACTCAGGAAAACAAAAGTGTAGCAACAACAAGTCTCATCAAAGCAATGACACATCAGGTGTGGGATGCAAAAATGAGCAAAGCAAAGGAAATCTTAGACAGGACCAAACCCTCAGCTCTGTCTGAGATCCACAGACCGACTGGTCAGAGGGAACACTGGGATCTCACAGCCTGGTGATCCCATCCCCAAATTCAGACATGAAGCTGCTGTTACAGCTTTTAAAATAGAAATACATATGTAAAAGCATAAATGAGCAACTTGGTCTAGTGGAAAAGTGTTCCTGCTCATGGCAGAGGTTGGAACTGTCTGAACTTTTAACATCCCTTCCAGCCCAGCCCATTCTGGGGTTGTATGATAAATACTAATGTACAAACCTCAGCTGAGCAGGGATCTATGAGGTGGGTTTTTAAGTGGCTCATGACCCATCTCTTCCCACATCAACCCACCTCAAGTCTGGAGCTGTCCAGCTGCAGGTTGTGGCAGAGATCAGCTGGGGAATAAGTTCTTTTGTGTGGCCACAAACAGTGATTGTGCTGGTCAGAAAATGCAGGATTTGTTATTATACAAAAGCAAAAAGATTTCTTGTTTTGAAAGACCAGCCAGTATTTCCCTTCAATGGGAGAATGACTGTTCCACAGGTAGAGCTCTATTTTGGACACTGCCACCTTCACTGAGTTAGAAACAAACAAACAAACCCCAACCCAGCCCCTTTTATCAGCAGGAACCACATTTGCTTACACAGAAGATCTGTCAGCAGCCCAGGGTAAATAGATCAAATGGAGCTGACATGCTACTAAATTTAATATGCATCCTCGTGTCTTTAAAATTCCCATCTACCCACACATTTCAAAGGTAAGTTTGTCGATTTCTTAAGTAATTATATTTCAATAACAGGTGAGAGAGAAACGCCTGGAAACTTAACAAAACCACTGACTGCTACGTAAATTAAAAACTGATTGATGGATGGAGAACTTGTATGAATCATTAAATTGGCACATGATTGGGAAAACAGATCCAAGGCTTGTGTTGGGCCCAGCTCAGCAGACTGTGACAGACATGCAACCCAAGGAACAGCCATGCAGACCTTACAAGGGGTGAGTGCTCACTGGGTAAGTGGTTGGTACCCAAAGGCAGAGCCAGCTGCTGGATGGGCACCAGTGTGGAGGAGAAACACAGAGCTGCAGAGCCAGGTAATGGCATGCAGGTGTAGGAGGACACAACTGTCCCCCACCCCGTCACCCTCCTGGGTGTTCTCCTACAACCTGTTTCCAACCTGCTCCTTTTACTGCTGCAGCAAATCCCAGCTCCGTGGAGCTGACACCACAGCCAGAGGGCCCGAGGGGAGTAGGGCTGACACAAGGGAGCCCGGAAATGGCTGTTTCAGGAGCAGAAGTATCAGAGAAAAGCGGACTGTGTGAAGAGGAGAGAGAAGGTGGCCGTGCCCCTGAGAGCAACACTGATCCCTGCGACGCCAAACCCTCCCAAGGGCCCAGCGCCGCGCTTGCCTCTCCAAGCTGCGCCACTGGCCAGCGCCTGCAACATCTCAAGTGGGAAAATGTAATTTTATTAAGGCTCTTGGAGCTTCACTCCCAGCATCTGCACTGCAGCAGAGCATACAAAGGGAGGTTATGAAGAATTTCTCATTATGGCCAGAGGCACAGACTCATAACATCCCCTGGCCAACCTCAGTTAATAAAGCTCCTGCTTGGCCCACCTGCCCCCAGCCCCTCGCCCACAGGTGCCCCCGCCCTGGGCCACCCTGTGCATTGCCCCCTCAGCCCTCACGGACGGGAAACTCCTGCTTTGTCTTCCTAACTCTTATTTCATGGGCACCTTCATTTGCAAATCTGCTCTTGGAGGCCCAGAGCTGTAATTAATCCATGTCACAGGAAAGATGTAGTGTCGGGAGAATTTATGACTGGCTCTGAGCTGCCGTGATGAGCAGGGGCACCTCAGCCCCTTGTGATATAAATGCCTCTGCTAATTGGATTGCAGGAGCTAATCAGGAGCTGGAGAGAGAATGAAGGCGCTCAGCCTCCCCGCTGCTGGCGTGGGCTGATAAAGCTGGCAGCCACGGGAATTGCATTGCGGGAATTGCATCCTGGCCTGAGATGGCTATCAGGGGGTGCCCAGGGCCGCTGGCGTGGGGTGGCCGCGCAGCAGTGCAGGGAGGGCGGCCGTCCACTGAGGCAGGTCCCACCACTGACCCAGGGCAGGCACGAGGGCTGTGCACACACCCACGGGGCTGTGCGGGTGGGCCCATGAGCTGCATCTGGCTGGGAGCTGCCCCAAGAACATCCCACTGGCTGCTCCAGCTGGCAGCACCTCGGGGCAGCCCCGGCCCAGGGTATGACCCTGGCACTGCACGGCCGCCTGGTCTGGCCAGTGTTGCAGACACCCCATGGCCCCCTCAGCAGTCCTTGGGGTCTCCATTGCCGACCTCAAGCATCAGAAAGGGGCTGAATACTCAATGATCCCAATACCACATCTGTTGACAGCCTCAGTACATGCCTTTCCCCAGAAAGACAGAAAACCAGAGAGATGAGGTGGAAGAGACACAACACGGACATTCGTGCAGCAGGAGTGAGGTCGACCATGCCAGGAGCAAACTGGGTGAATGTCACCTGCTACACGTGTGCTCCACACACCACACGGGCTGTCAGATAGTGGGTGGGCAGGCGGGAGGTGGCTCCTGGGGATGGGCTCAGGATGCTCTTAAGATGGTCTGACTCCAGCCTTCACAGAATCTTAAAACTCCATGATCATCCCCAGCTCCTGACCAGGGCAGATCTGTCCACAGGGAGATGGGAAGAGTCCTGGATGGAGAGGTCTGACCTGACTCGCCACCCACACAAACCAGACACAGGCAGGTCGCCACTGGAGAACAGGGGTTTTTTTGCAATCCAAGGCTCTTCCACATTCAAACAGCTTTTCTGTCTTCTCCATGTCCTTCTTATTGCCCTTTATTTTCATCTCTGCCTTCCTTTCTCACATGGATTAGAAAGTAAATCCTGAAAATGATGACTAAACCCAGCCATCCCTCCTTACAGAAACACTTTCCCACCTTCTTAAACCTTTTTGGAGGCACGAGAGAAAATAACCCTTGTATTTATGCAAATTTCAAAGTGGCGTGTGATGATGGAAACAAAACAGTGCTGGAGCGCAGCCAAGGCATGGCACCAACGGGGCCTCTCAGCTGCTCGCCTCCCGATTCTTCGGGGGAAGCAGCTGTAGAGAAATGAAAATACAGAAGCCCCCGCACACACCCGCCGCCACCCGCGCGCGCATTCCAGCACCCGTCACCTCGGAGGCGGCAGGATGCGGGCTCTGGCCAGGCGCTGCCTGCAGCCTGGAGCACCCTGTCGTCCCCCACAAGCCTCCCTGTCCCGCTGTTCCCGATTCCCCTTTCAGGAATTTACAAACATTTTCCGCAGATCAATATCTGTATTGATTATTCATTGTGAGCGAGTCGTGTGTCTTTGGTGATCCAACCTGGCAGAGTGAGCAGCCAAAGGCTGCAGCAGATACAGGGGGGGGAAAAAGGAGAAAAAAGCCCTACAGAAGACGAGAGAGACCCAGATCTGGCTGGGTTTGCTGCTGCCAGCAACGGAGACGGATGGAGAGGAAGGATGGAAGAAAATGGGAATGGCATGAAAAGGAATGAAGAGAAAAGAGAGCCGAGGAGAAAAAGCAAGAGCAGGAAAAACAAAGTCACTGCTGGAGAACTGGTGCCGGGGCACGCCGGCAGCCTGGAGAGATTCCAGCCTTGTGCTCGCCCTTCTGCACAGGGATGCGATGGACTTATTGCTCCGGGAGTGAAAAGTGACTCACGGTTTTGGTATCTGCTACGTAAGAGCTTTGGGGGGATTCCTTGGCTGGCTGACAGAAAGGGAAGAAAGCAGCAGCAGTGAGGTAAAACGCGATCCCTTCCTCCTGCCTTCCTGGGAATACGCGTCGCCCGGGCTGGCTGGAGCAGCTCGCTGCTCGCTTATGATATGCAAAAGGAGAATAATTAAAAGCGCCAGCATCACTTGCAAAGTGAGTAAACACAAAGCCTTTCAAAACATGCTCTTCAGCTAATGAGAAGCTGTAATTTCTTATACTTAAAGGCAAAAAAGACCCTGATGAGGCTCGGTGGAGTGTGCGCGCGCGCCTGCGTGTGTGTGCATGTGTTTGTAGATATGAGAGAATCAGTTAATTGTTGATGATGTTTAGAAAAGGGATTATGAGAAAAGACACTGAAATGATGACAGGGAACATCTTGGATCAGAGCCAGAGAAATAAAATAATCAAGGACAATCAAGCCTGCAGCTCCGGAGAAAGCGCTGACTGTTCTGCTGGGGACTTGGAAGGAATTTCCCCGCGCTGCCGAGCTGCAGCTGGAATACGTGCTTGGCACCAGGAGGGAGAACTGCAAGGAGCAGTTTGCTTGGAGCATGAGACAACAGACGAGAGAACTATGGAGCTCTGCTATAATTCAGAGGTTAAACAGCTTTGTCTGCTTACGTGTCAGGTGGAGACTTGGTTTGTCCACATCTGACCTGCCCTGAAAATGCAACTTCTGAAATCCCCTGGCTGAAGCTGGAGCTGAGGATTCTCCAGACGCCTCTCCAGAACTACTGTGACGTTATGAAAACAAAGGAAAGGGAGCTCGAGGAATTAAGTTCTCCTGTGGCTGCAGGACCTGATGGACCTGACCATGGAAACTGTCTCTGGAATCGATTCCTTCCTTAATTCTGGAAATAAGAACCCCCTTGCTCCAGCTGGGGATTGCAGCTCACAAGCACGCAGGAAAGGTGGCAGTCATTGGGAATACCAGGAGCAAGCTTTCCTTCTAAGATGGGCATCTAGCTGCTGTCCTGAACGGATGGATTTTAATAAATGTTGGCTTTCTCTTGGGCTGGGGTTGGGTGGGGAGAGAGAATAAAGGGAAATTTAAACCATCCTGTGACTGCTGTGTTGTCAGTGAGCTACAGAAATGCCGTCCCTTTGTTTTGGATGCTAAACTCCGTCTGACTTCATTGTTGCTGGATTTTGGCACTTTACACTGGGCTTCTCCAGCAGCAGAAACACATGGTCTATTAAAGTGGGAATCTTTGGGGACGCGGAGGCAGAGGAACGAGCCAATCATACGTGGCTTTTGCGCATTCCCTGTTTTCCAGCCTCGCGGAAAGCTTTCCGGATGGTGTGGATGGTACGTACGCCCAGGGTGTGCCCGGGAGGGCGGCGGGAGGGCGGCGGGGCCGGGATGTGCCACGGCCGCAGCGCTCGGGGCTGCCAGGCAGACAGACAGACAGACAGACAGACACCCCTTCCCTGCGCCGGGCTCGCCGAGCCTGCTCAGACCTGAGAGGAATCTTAAGCGGCGAGCAGCAGATTAGCATATTAACCAGCGCTGCCCGGGCGGTGTCAGCCCGGCAGCCGCGGCCATCGCGGGGCACAGCCTGTCAGACGCTCAACCGGCTCCTTTGTCAGAGCCCTTTTTATGTTTGTGTTTGGCTTTTGTTTCCCAATCAGACCCTAGAAATTCATTAACAGCAATGAAAGGCAAGGATGCAAAAACCTATAATGAAAACAAATGATCTATTTAAACGGTGCTGGGGCTGAAAGGAGGGGGTTTGTGGCGCCGGGACTAGAGGAGAAGGAAATCCTGCCACCTGGAAAATGCCTGGACATGCGTGTCCTTCCCCGTGCCAAGGCTCCAAGGAGACAGTTACTACAAAGCCGGTGGTGTGTGTAAAGATGTTGTAGCACTGTCTTTACAGAGCCTCAAACAAATACCAGCAACTGGTCAGAAGGAGAGGTCGGTCCTCATTGTCCCTGCTCCGGCTGCCGGTAATGCCAGAATTCCTCTCTGGTACTCGATGAGCTTTAATTAGAAACAACTTTCAGTGCCTGTAAAGATTTAAAATCACTTGACTTTTAAAATCACTCGAGTTCATTCACACGGGTCCTCTGCTCTGGCCCAGCAGTGTCCTTCAGCCAGCAGCCCCGATGGGAAGGTGTGGTGGCCACAGGGGACGGCGTGGACCGGGAACAGCCACTGTGCTGGACCTGGCACCAGGATGCTGGACCTGACACCAGGCTCTTCAGGCGTCTTCCTCTCCTGTGTTACTTCTTAGACAGATTATTTCACAAATGTTACCGTCCCCTAAAGTGTCACATGGTTGTGGAGAATAAAAAGATTTAATCCAAGCATGGCCTTTTTATCAGAATTGATCAAATAAGGGAAAAACTGAAATAATCTATGTTGTATGATTTTTATTTGTAAATGGTGTGTGGAGGCTTTAAATATCACAGAGGCACAACTTATGTATTTGTCAACAGGATTTTTAAGCAAATCTGAATGTTCTCAGCCCCAGAGCTCTGTGCCCAGTCTGAGTGTGCCCATCTGTGGGGCCGGGGACACCCCTCCCTACCCCTGACACAGCATCCCCAAAAATGTGTCACTGGCACAGTTCTCTGAGCTCCCAGAGTCTGTAATTTGTACCTCTGGGAAGCAGGAATGTTAGCAGGGAAAAGGGAAGTGGGCTTCAGCCCCTTTGTCACTCTGTACCCAGCTCTTACACTGGCTGGGTCCCATGGGCAAAGGCTCCAGGGCTCTGTCTGTGTCCAGTGAGGTATCCCACTAATTCCAGCTGATTTCACCAGCTAAGAACCAAAGACAGACAACATAAAGATTTTATCTGTTGGAAAATTTGAAGAAAATCTCTCAACACCTGCCACATGTCTACATTTTTCAGTGAGGAAAACAACAACAACCTCTTGTCTGAGGAAACCTGTCCAATTTGCACCTGGTAAAGACATGCTGGATAATCTTACTCTAATGTGCTTTAATCTATCTCCACAATTAGATAAACAAACTAAATCCCTTAAGAACCTTCAAAATTTATCCTAAACTACCACCAGTCCTTATCATTAAACTTTTTAATTGTAAACGCAGCAAATAATGGTGAAATCGCAGAATCCCAGAATGTTTTGGGTGGGAAGGGATCTTAAAGCCCATCCCACCCCCTGCCATGGGCAGCGACACCTTCCACTGTCCCAGGCTGCTCCAAGCCCTGTCCAGCTTGGCCTTGGACACTTCCAGGGAAGGGGCAGCCACAGCTGCTCTGGGCACCCTGTGCCAGTGCCAAATGTTTGCTGTTTGCTCAGGGTTCCTACTGACCACAGCTGGACTGTTGATGTGGCACCAATGAGTTTTGGAGCCACTGGAATAAAACTACACTTTCACAGCAGCTTCTGAAAGTGCCTTGTGCTAGTTCAAAAGTATTTTGGGAAATCACATGAGAACTGTCTCTCATATGCCAGCATATCACCCAGGTGATGAGCTGCAAACACATTCCCAGGCTTTTTTCTTGGTATTGAAATAAAATAGAGGAAATTTACTAAAAATGTGTTATATTCTTATACCACAAGACCAAGACGTGCATTAAAAGACAGTAACAAACACCCCCTTGTACCATGAAATACAGCCTTGGTCCCACGTTCTCCCCTTCCTCTGCATTTATGGAAGAGCAATTACCCACTAAACAGGTAATTATAATAATACCCCATAATTAAATATATGAAATTATAGAAGAGTATGAACAAGGGCCTTTTCCTCACCAGGTTGAAATGAAAGCCTTCAGTTTAATGACCAAGTGTATTCTAGGTCCAAAAGAACGATTCCGACTAGCATGGAGAAGAAAGTTCCTTTTTACAGAAAAAAATTTAAATTTTAAAAAATTTTACAGAGTGTATTCTACTGACACAGACCCAAAATTGCTGATTTTTCTTCTTCAGATGGTTAAGGCTTGGGATTTCTTCTGAAAGCACATGTGCCTCACAGTATCCTGCCCTTTGGCAAAATAAAATTGTACCTGCTTGTACCAGCTGTACAGATTTAAAAGTTACAATTCTGCTAAACAAAAGCCAAATTTCCCATGGACATCAGAAGAGTAATTCTCCTCTGGAGGCTTTTTCCTTGTCTTCTTTCCACTTGTGTGAGGTCCTTCCATACTCACCCCACACTTACTTTTCATCACCTGGGTTTGTCTCTTCGACACAATTAAACCTGCAGTTTTAATTAACTAAGATGCTCAAACCAATCACCCCAAAGCTCCCCGAGGTGTTCACTGCCCATCTCTTCTCCTTCACCCTGGTACCAGGGTTTTTTTGAGTCTTTGTCACCTTCTCACAGCCCCATTGCCCCAGTCTCATGAAGCTCTGAGGTTGCAGAGGAATCCCACAGCATAATCCCACTTTTTCTGCCACTGTCGTTAATGGAAACAGCACACAGATTGGTCCAAAAATAGAGCCCTTTTGCAGGTGCTACATGTTTTTAAAGAAAACTTGCAATCTCCAATACAACAAAATCAGTCAAGACATCATAGTGTGAGAAAATCACAACTGATTGCACATGTTGTCTCTCCAGTCTTTCCCACTGTCCCCATGTCAGCCCCTTCCACTTCCCCCTCTCCCACCTTCTCAGTGTTTTCTGTCCTTTCTGTGCTCCATCCACTGTTTTCCCCACTCATTCTCATATCAAAATCACGAACTGACCCCAGGGAAGATGGGATTTCAGCACTGCCATTCCTCCACAAAATCTCTGGATTCAGTTTACAACACCTGAAGAGCACCATGCACCACCCTCAAAGAACACCAAGGCCTGGAGCATTTTCTAACAAAATGTGAAAAAGTAGATGCTTTGCTCAGGATCCTGTGAGATATTGAGAGCACAAAGCAAATGAGTGTCTGCCTATCACACCATTTCCCAAGGTTTCCATTAAATTTATAAGTCTGATGATTCTCAAGAAATTGAAGTGTGCACTCGTGTTGTAAACAAAATACTTCAAATAAAAACACAGGAAGAAAAGAGGAGAGAAACCTTCTTTAAAGGATAAAAAAAATCCCCAAAAACTAAATACATGGAAAAAATCCAACTCCAAATTTACATTTCTCAGTGTTCCATCAAGATAGAGAACTCTGATGAGTATTTTTTGAAACCTGCCATTAATCTTTCCATTGCTATCAGTATCACATAAGGTTTGGTAATACCAAGTATCCTAGAGATTATGAATGACCTTATAATGACTAAGAATATACAAATATATTAAAACCAGGTACTTCACAGTGACTCACTGAAGTCTATTTACACACAAAATAATTTTGGATGAAATTACTACACTTGGACTGCAGGTACTTTTCCAATGCCAAATCTCATGGTGGGGATACTCCTAGGAAGGAAAGGGATATTTGTCCCATATTCAGGAAGATGTGTTTTCTGCCAGCACATAATTGACCATAGTTTTGGGAAACTTATATTTACAAATTGTAACAGACCATCCAAATATGATTTACTTTCACCAATTCACATGGAAAATGAACCAGATAAGGAGTCTTGTCCTTTCCTCATCTTTCCTTACGCCTGTTTGATTAGGACAGACATTCAAGGGACGGTTTTCCTGCTAAGAAGATTAAGCCAAGGGCACTAATCACTTGGCCTATTCTTTAATGACAGAAACTAACAGTTAAGGTCAACATAAATAATTAAATAACAGAGCCCTGATGGTTTTTCTCCAGCCCACACACAGCTGCAGCCCAGCAAGGCTTTGTAGACATGTAGGAAAAACATAATCTATGGACAGCCTTGTTCAAAAAACACCTTTTCATTGAAAATAAGAGGAGCCAACACTACTGGCCAGCAAGTGAGGTGCTCAGAAACACTTCAGGCAGGTGGCATTTAAACAAAGCCATGGCACCACAAGAAGGAGGAGCGAGCAAACCCTGCAGCTCACGGAGCACAAAGAACCCTCAACTCTGCCTGAGAACAGCTCTGTTACATGTAATCACATCTCTCCTAATCCAGGTGATTTACATTACACATCCCAAGAGGGTGACCAACACAGAAATCACTTCTACAAGGCTTATGAAAATTAGGTCTTCCTACCTCACTGTGGAAACATGGAGATGTCGCAGGATCTGGTGCCGATGAGTGGAGCAGGGGAGATGGTTCCTATTCAGACCGGAGAAAGTCAGTACAAACTCTCCAGATCAAAGCCTGCAAACAAAAGAATGGGAAGTATATAAAATACTTTGAAGGATCGGGAATGATGCACCAAAAGAAACAGAAGTTTGGGTACAGCATAGAGTCTTTAATATTTTTTTTTTCAGTTTCAACTCAGTCAACATTCCCAGCCACTCCATCTCCTCTGTCACTTGAGGGCTGACCTGTAGCACCTTTGGGACAGGTCTACTTTGCCTCCTACCAACCTGACAGCTGCACCTCCCAGCTTCCTGGCTTCATAGGGAAAGGACTGTATCAACTACATGTAGGTGGCTCTGCCCACAGAAACCACCCTGTTCATCTGTACCACAGACTCTGACTCAGCCATCAGCAAAGCCAGAAGCTCTGTGGTCTCTTCTGCTCTAACCAGTGCAGCCCAGACTGGCTGCTCACATACCCAGCAGGGGAGCAGAGACACCCGTACAGAAAATAAATGCAGTGAAGAGTCAGGGAAAACAGCTTCATTCATGAAAAGTGTTCTTCTTCCCAAGGAAAACCCTCCTTTTGGGTGCACAGCTTGGCACCTGCGTGGGCAGCTGACCAGGAGGTGTCATGCAACTGACGCCAGGAGGTTTTTAGGACAGGAACTTTCCCATTCCAGTGGTGGTTTTTGCTGCAGTCACACATCTGTGGCTGTCAGGAATTTATAACTAGAAATTACAGAACTCTCATGAAATACCGCTTGCTATTGCCCAGTTTGTTTCTCCTCTGTCTATGCTCTACACCTGAAGTTGTGGCTGGCCCATGCCTGGAAGTGTCCAAGGCCAGGATGGACAGGGCTTGGAGCAACCTGGGATAGTGGAAGGCATCCCTGCCCATGGCAGGGGCTAGAACAAGATGAATATTCAGGCCCTTCCAACCCAAACCATTCTGGGATTCTGTGACACACTGTGGGACACAAGCGTGTGTGAGACACACCAGGGGAAAAGCTAAACCACCAGACATTCAACGCTTGGTTTAAACCAACGGAAAAAGGAAGTTATCTGAAATAAAAAAGGTACTTTCAGGAAAATGGAAGTTGTTTCCAAACAATAAAAATAGAAAAGGATATAAACCCAGCACACTAAGTGCAAGCCCACGATAAGGCAAGGCAAAACAGGGCCTGGAGAACAATCATCAGAGTTCGTAGAGCTAATAAAAGCTTCTCCAACACAAAAGCAGGAAGCCTGTCTGTCACCCGGAGCCGCTGATAGATGGGCAAGGAGTAAAGGGGGGAATTAAGAAAGATAAGGGCACAGCAGCAAAATTAAATTAATTCCTTGCACTGCTGTTCACTATGCAGGGGTCAGCAGGGTTCATATGCCAGAGCAACAAATCACCAGAGACAGACAGTGCTCCCTCAAGGAGCTCAAATATGAAATTGCTGAACTTTCTTCCTTTGCATCTGAGGATTGGAAGGTGACAATTTTTAAAAAAGGCTTTAGGAGTGACCCTGGGAATGACAGACCACAAAGTCTGATTTCCAGAACAGGCAAAAGGGTAGAAAACTGTGGGACCAATCAGAATTAGCAGCAGTGAGTAAACACATGTCTGGGACAGAGCCTGAAAGACAAGAGAAGAGTCTATAAGTACAGATCTGAGTTGTCTGATGAGGAACCAGTCCTGCTAATACAGGAGATTAGGGCTGATACAGTGGAATCTGATTTTCTAAAAGCTTTTCTAGAACATCCCTCACTAAAGGTTCTTAAAGAAACTAAACTGTCATGGAGTAAGAGGAATTAATCTTCCTGTGAATTCCTGATAAAAGGACAGGAAAAAAAGGGCACAAACACAACATTAGCAAAGGATGGAGCAGAAATTCTGCACTGCTTCAGCTTAGTCATGAATAACTTGGAAGAGGAGAAAGCAAAGTGACATGCAGGTAATGAAAGTAACGTATAGAGTTTTTCAGAAAAGTCAAGCTTAAGAGAGAAGAGTTCCTGCCAAACATCCCAGAGTTCAGGCTGGAGCCAGGATGCCAGTGCACATCTGTGTAACAGGCCATATAATGAGATCCATTGCTTGGACTTTGGCAGGTGTTGTGAGCCTGGATTCCCCCGGTTTCTGAGGTGGCACTGGAGATGTGACAACCGTCCTTTGGCTACGACCAGGTTAATTCCTGGTGTATACCTGACTCCATCCTCTGAATGATGAAAGAAGGACAGTTTTGCCATGGCTGTGAGAAATCTCCCTGCAAACACCTCCCCCCTTGGAGCATCATCCTCCAAATCCAATTGCAAATGGGATGAAATCCCTTTCATTGTTATGGGAGGGATGCAGGTGGGCAGGGGCTGCTGAAGCTGCTCTCGCCCTGCCCAGGACTGTGCCCGTGAATGGCTCACTGCCCTGCTCCTGGTGTCACCTCGGGAGCACAGGCCACGTCCCCTGGCTGGGGCGATGGAGAGAAACGGCTCTGACCTGTCACAAAAGGACTGTTGTCTAGAAAGGGTACTCTGCTAGAAGGAAGCTTGTCCCTTTGCCTGGCCTTGCCGGCTCTCTCCTGGACTCCGGAATGACAAGGGAATCCCTCCTGCCCGGCTGAAGCTGACAGGGAGCTGTCCCCTAGCATGGCAGGGAGCTTTCCCGGCAGCAGCTGCCTTGATTCTGCAGCAGCTGAGTTCCTGTACGGCAAAGAAAGAGCATCTGACAAAGCCCACACTAAATTAAGCGCGAGTCCTCTCGCCAGCACGGAGACAAGGGGGGCTCCCGACGCCTGCCCAGGGCGGGCAGCACCTGCCCCTCGCGGGGCCGGGGGCTCGGGGCGCTCCTTTGTCCCACCACGTGCCCGCATACTGAGGCCACTTGTTCCCGTCTGATCGCAATTAGCACCGTGCCAAATTCCTCGTGCCCCGCGCTAATTCGAGAGGATGGGCATGTCACACCCTGCCAAGAATTACAGCCACTGCCAGCCGGGGCAGCCCGGCCCTTTCATTAGGCCTTTGTTTCACAAGTGAGGGCTCACGGACTCCCTTTCTTTGTCAGAAATACCCGTGGAGGCGCTGGAGGAGGCAGAAGCCGCGGGCCTGGCCCGAAGGATGCCGTGTGTGTGACTGAGCCAGGCGAGGGGCTCTGCCACACTCCCTGCTCCGTCACATTAACCCGCAAATTTAGAAAAATCCACTGTCTCCAGGTGCTGAAACCCCAAAGCTGCATCACTGCTGCAGAGCTGTGGAACGCAGCACGGAGCACATCCCTCCCACCCACACCCCAAACCAGCCCAGAGTGACCAGCACGGACACAGCCCACACCGCACCCGCTGCCCTCCCCCGGCCCGGGACAGCTGCCATCAAAGCAAAGCTCTCAGGGCAGGGCTGCACCCGACTGCCCTGCCCTGGCCACAGAAACATCATTCCGAACGCCCGAGATGAAAATGGAGACAGCACTAACGCCCTGTGTGAGATCCCTGCCCGGGTACCCAGGCAGCTCCCACGGAGCCTCTGCGTGGAGGGCCCTCCGGAGACCTCAGGCCCGTGCCCAGGGGCACACCCAGCCTCACAGGGTGATGAAAGCACGCTCTTTGCTGCTTCCTGTCTCCTGTTGTCATTTGAACATCGCTCCTGACATGACCTGGGGATACCATGATGACAGCCAAAACATCCACAAATTCTGCCTGCTAAGCTGGTGATGTTCCTAATATTTTTGGATGGTGATTCCCTTCTGCCTGGTGTTGGCCAGAACAGAATCACAGAATCATCTGGGTTGGAAAAAGCCTCTAAGCTCATTGAGTCCAGCCATTCCCCACCACTGCCAAGGCCACCACTGCCCCATGTCCCCAAGTGCCACATCCACATGGTTTCTAAATCCCTCCAGGGATGGGGATTCCACCACTGCCCTGGGCAGCCTGTGCTAGGGCTGGACGGCCCCTTTCCAGGAAGGAATTTCTCCCAATACCCAACCTTACACAGACTCAGCAGTTTGGCTTTTGAAGGACACTCTGCTCTCCTGAAACTGGCCTGTGTGCAGTACCCAAGGCTGTTGTAACCTGTACATATAGGCCGTTGTAAAACCTCAGTAATTCCTACTGATTCCAAGGAGGATGTTGTGAATTACTGAATTTGTCAGGTTAGCAGCATGAGAGCAAACTGTTCAGACAGAACAACGCTTCACAAAATGCAATTTAACTTATTTTCTTAATTGTGGGCTGATTCTGATTTATGCTAATTCATAACAGATTATGAACTCTATTATGTAATTGGAAAAATGACCATAAAACTTTCACAATGCTAGAGAGGTTTTTGGTTATTTGGTTTTTTACACTCCATTGCTTACAAGGGCTGGCACACACATGGCTGGGCCTGTGTCCCCATGTCCCCCCTGACACAGACCTGCCATCGATTGCAGAGCACAGCCTGGCTCCATGCAGCAAATGAAGCCATTTATCAAGCACTGGGGTTGCTCTGTGAGGGACTGAGAAAGGGACACACATCCTCCATGGAGAGGCTGAGGCACATCAGGATATGGCCAGGTATTGCTCCAGCCCTGGAACTGTTCAAGGCCAGGTTGGGCAGGACTTGGAGCAACCTGGGAGAGTGGAAGGTGTCCCTACCCATGGCAGGGGGTGGGACTGGATGAGGTTTAAGATCCCTTCCAGCCCAAACCATTCTGGGATTGTACGAGGAGGAGCTGCTCTAGTCTCTGGAGTGCTCCCGCAGTGCCCCTGAGCCCTCTCTGGGTCACATCCTGGCTTGGGAACAGGATGGACCAACAGCAACTGAGGCCGGGAGGGAAAGCGACACCGTCAGTATCTCAGGAAGAAAATCCCCCAGCAGAGCACTGCAGCAGCACATGCACTTGTTACATTTTAAATCCCAGTTTTAAGTTTTTTTACTCCGAGTGTGCATCTGACCGGGCCTGAGCCAGAGCGAGGGGCTGGGTGTGCAGCCACCATCCAGAACTGGCTGTTGGAGCTGTAATTGGTTTTCAATGATTGTATCTTTTCCTGTGTTATTGCTGTACATGGCTGGGTTTTGTACGATACTGAAAATCAATAAAAATGCATGAAAAAATGTTCTCCCACCCCCCTTAAAAGTTAAATAATCTTGTTAGGATTCTGGCACTGCTATTTTAAATCAGTCAGTCTTTGTTTTTCATCCCATCCCTGAGACTTGCTGGGGTCTCCCACAGGACCCCAGCTGTGGAGCCAGCACTGTGTTCCAGCCGGGGCTGACGGGCAGGTACGGCCAGGAGAGCCCCCACCCTCTGACACACACAGGGATGTGGCTCAGGACACAAGGTGGTGTCACCTCTGTCACCACAGACACTCTGGCTTACATGGAGGAGTTGGAGCCAGGAGGGAGATTGACTCTCCCCCAGTTATGGGAAGCCTGTGGCAGGAGGAGCCAGTGCTCCCTGCCAGGACAATGCCCCTCACGCTGCTCTGATGTCCCTCTGCACGGCTCCTCAAGACCAATGTAAGCAAATGTGCTCCCAAACTTACACCGTGTCACCAAAATCACTGGGGTTTTGTTTCCTGACATATACAACAAACCATAAAAACACAGAACTTTTTTGCTGGGAAGGGACCTTAAAGCCCATCCTGTTCCACCCCCTGCCATGGGCAGGGACGCCTTCCACTATCCCAGGTTGCTGCAAGCCTCGTCCAACCTGGCCTGGAACACTTCCAGGGATCCAGGGGCAGCCCCAGCTTCTCTGGGCACCCTGTGCCAGGGCCTGACCACCCTCACAAGGAAGAATTTCTTTCCAATATCCCATCTAACCCTGCCTTCTGGTAGTGGGAAGCCATTTCCCCTTGCCCTGTCACTCCAGGCCCTTGTCCAAAGTCCCTTTCCAGATCTCTTAAGCTCCTTTAGGCACTGGAAGGTGCTCTAATGCCTCCCCAGAGCCTTCTCTTCTCCAGCTGAACCTAAAGAGAATAACAGAAAAAAAACCCACAACAACCTATTTACTCTCCACTCCGGATTAGGATTGGGATAGAGGTGCTGCAGGAGGTAACAAGTGTGATGAGATGAGAACAGGGGAGCTACTTCAAAAGATTAAGGGATTCAGGGCAGTGTAACTGAAAGGGCCGATGGCCTCGCCGCAGCCATTCCCAGCTCCAGGAGCAGGAGCCCGACCTGCTGCTGCCAAACCAGGCAGTGGTGACGGTGTCAAGGGACTGGCACAGCTGGACAAGGGGCAGGACACCCCCAGCACCCCACCACGGGGTCATACTGATCCCTGGGAGCCCCGGTACAGCCTCATCCCTTTTGGACATAGGGATATGAATCCACTGCTTTGTTCAGGCTCAGTGACTGACCATCAAACCCAGAGCCTGAAAGCAGTGCTTCATGTTAAATGGAAACATTTCTATACCTGAACAAAAACCAAAAGTATTTTGGGTTTGATAAGAATATTTTGTTTGACACAAGCAAAACTTTTCATTTGGACTGTGGGGTTTTTTAAAAAGTTCAGTTTCAAAAGAAAACCTTGTGAACAAAACATAGTGATTTTAATTTTTTCTGATTTTTCTAAAATATCTTCACTTTTATTCAATCTCTTCTATTTAACATAGCTTTGCAAACTTTTAAAAACTGTTTTTCTGAAAATAAATTATTTCCCTCTATGTCTGAGTCCCTGCAGGAGCCTTTGCTCCACAAAGAACACACGTACATCTCTGAGTTCAGTATTTTGTCACATTAGCCTGGCCCCACAGTCTGGAATTCCTCAGGAATTAAAGACTGACACAAACACAGCATTTAACTCCATTACAATATAATAATGAGTTTTAAACAACGTTGTAATAGGTTCTATATTTTTTTAAAGTGCATATTATTGTACTGTCACGATTTCCTTTGCTCTGTAACAGTCCAGTCAAAGCAACAGATACAAAGGTAAACACAACTGAGAAGGTACCGAGCACTACGTGCCCCTTTCCCAGGTTTAGAACTTGCTTTTTCCAGCTGCCAGCTAATCCACAGACAGGCCATACTAATTGTGGGACAATCTGTGTATTCTTAAACTAAAATATTTTTCAGTTAAAGCAATGCATAAATTATTTATTCATTTGTAATTGCATTTAAATACTTGAAGAATGTCCAAATTAACTGCTTTGAAAATTGTTCCAAAATTTCCTCCTAGGCTGTGACCTTGTGGCCAAGTTTAATCTCAAACCAAATTGAAAGAAGGGCTTACACCAAACACATCCAGCGGCTCTGGACGTGCTTTGCTCAGAGAACCAACACAGCCCTTTGCAAACTCAGCCTGGGTGCTGGGTTTGGGGCCCACACCTGGGGTCCAGACAGGGTTTCCACCATGTTACCCAAGCCTGGAGTTGATGACCCAAGATTTTGTTGGGAAGGTTTTATTCATCCGACTTGGTTACTTCCTTGAAGCTCCTGTTTGCAGCTGTACCCAGCTCAGCCTTCTGTTAAAAGCCTTCCCAATGTCTGTGGTTGTGGTGGAAAGCACCAAATTTCAGAAACCAGAATTCCAAGGAAAATAGGAACTACATCAGTTTTAATATTCTATACATATTTGTGTCAAATCTGCACTTTAGGGAGCTCAATTCATAGCCATGACAGTGGTTTTATTTCCCATCCCCTCTAACCCTGCATGTACCTACACCCAGTTCTGCACCCATGGCCCGGCTGCGGCACCTCACGGCCCCGGGCTCACATCCCAGCCTGGCCACAGAGCTCCAAAGCCAAACACCAGCTGGGTGTGGTCCCCACGGCAAGCTTAGCTGCAGGTTTGTCCTTCCTTTGTCATAAATCTGGTTTCTGCAAACAGCAGAATTACAGCAGATTAATTCCTTACACCGTCCCTTGCAAGGAGAACTGCTGAGAGGGAAGGGAGGAAGCCCAGACACTGCTCTAAGATCTCAGCCAGCTGCAAAATGTCACAAACCAGCAAGAGAGCTGGTTTCTTGACAACATGTGTCCTGATAGCAGTTCCCCCAGATGAGGGGGAACTCCCGTGCTCATGATTATTCTCCTTTCAGGAACAGAATGAAGAAAACAGATATAAAAGAGAATTCTTAAGTGTGCAGAAGAGGACAATAGTCAAGAGTTTGTCAAACCTTTGGTGGAACAGACATGTAACTAAAGAAGTATCAGAGAGGTTTGTTTTACTTTATATTTAAAATGAATACTAAAATTCATTCTAAACCAAGAGAGCAGGATGGACCTGGGTTTGGAGTTCCTAACCTAGAAACCAACTCAGCACCTCACCTGAGTGCATCAGCTCTCTGAGTGGCTCTCAAAGTCTGCAGAGTTCCAAGACGGGGAGTATCTCAGGACTTCGCTAGTTTGACCTCTAGGTTTGGGTCATGGCATGCTCTGAAAAACCCCACACGTCCTTGCTGGACTCCCGGGCAGGGAGGGCACCCAGCGAGCCCTGAGCATGTGCAGGCTCAGGAGACAGGGCTGTGGCTCTGGGGCTGCGCTGCCACCTGCCAAAGACACGAACCACGTTACAACGTGTTGCTGAGACGGGGGTGGAAAGGAGTTGTCATGCTGTGCATGGTGTAGTTGCTGTTTCTTTTATGCCATTTTATAATAGTGTGTGATTCTTTAATAAAACCTTAGAGGAAACATCCCTAGTCCTCCCCCTCCCCAAATACTTGTGTGTCAATTTATATAAAACAAAACCATTTATTAAGAAAAGGAAAAATATTAAAACAGAGATATAAACAGCACAGGAAGCAATTCAGCTCCCTGTAAATAAGTTTAAAACTTGAAGGTAGAAAAAATTATTAAATGCCAATCCTGAACAAATGGACTGGCTGGTAATTTCTCTGGCACGGCTTGCTTGCCTTCTGCCAGCCTTCTGAGGTACTGGACAATCCTGAAGGACATTTGCTCAGAGAAGCTGTGGCTGACCCTGGATCCCTGGAAGTGTCCCAGGCCAGGCTGGACGGGGCTTGGATCAACCTGGGATAGTGGAAGGTGTCGCTGCCCATGGTAGGGGGTGGGATGAGATGAGCCCTTCCCACCCAAACCAGTCTGGGATTCTGTGATTCCAGGATGAGGAGAGTACCAAAGCTTCCACTGCTACTTCAGCCCCTTTCTCACTGCAGGTTCTCTGGGTCAGAGCCCTCGGAGAGCCACAATCTCAGCTCCAGTTCCTTCTCCTGACTTAGGGGCAGCCTGTGTTCAGACACAGAAAATTAAAAGCTTTTGTCAGGGAATGGCTCCAGGTTGGGAGAGCAGTGGGGGTGCCAGAGGGGAGCAGCAGCCCTGCCCTGCAGTGCAAATGTATCAATGATAACTTCCAGCCCCCTTCCCCCTGACTCCTTCCTAGAGCAGCACAAAGCAGCCCCTGGGTCCCTGCCAGTTTCCCCTCCTCAGGTCATTTATTGCTCTCTTCTTAACATTCTCTGACTCTTGTATCCTTGATTCCAGCTGCTGCACAGAGGCGAGGGTCAGCCTGGCCATGCCCTCACACCACAAGCAGCAGGAGCGGTGTCCCGGCACAAACAGGCACCCAGAGCCAAGACGATGCTCTGGTGCCTCACCGGCTCTGGCAGCACAGATCTGTCTCCAGTAAATAACCCTCCGTTTTCACATGGATTATTTAGACTTTCTGATGAAACTGCAGAAATGCCACTGCGGCGGCCGCGCGCCCAATCAGGCGGCGGCTCCCTGACCCCGGCCTCTCCGCGGCACCGCTGCTATGAGCTTCAAGGGGAAAAACCCTCCTTGTCTCTCGTTAGCCCTTTTTTTATGATCTAGGATTCTGTTAATAATGACTCCGTGTTACATAAAACAGATACATTAATGTCACCAAGTCCCAAAAGTACTGAATCAAGCTGACTCCTTCAGAAAGGAAGAAAGTAATAGATACGAGCCTTAATAAGAGCACGGATCCGAAGGATGGGAAGGGCTCCACCAAATCGCTTTCTCCTTCCTATTTGAAATGGGGGATTTAAAGGGCCATGCAGCTGGAGAAGATCAGAGTCGTGGCAAGATAACTGTGAACATGCCATCAAAGGGAGCAAATCAAACGTGATTTTAGGTGGTGTTGCAAAGGCACGCTCAGCCTGCTCCACCTGCCCGCTCCGCTCCCAGTTGCTAATGGGGAAAGGAGATGGAGAGGCTCGGCAGCCCCACAACCTGGCACTCACCTTTCATCTCTGGAATGAAAGTGCTGGCTTAGACCAGCAGCTTTGGAGAAATAAGTTGCTTGGACTCAGTTTAGAGGAAAAAGTGGCCAAGTCTTTGACCTATGCACACAGCTGAGACTATTTCTACTCCTCTACAGCTGGAGCAGACGGTACAATTAAAAGCAACACCCAGTGACCATTAGTGCTTGACAAATATTAAAATAGAACAAAACCTGTAATCAAAGGGATGAAAATACTTAAGCGGCAAAACTAGTCATGTCTGAAAGCTTCAGAAAAGAAAACCCAGGGCAGTCTGGCCAAGTCGCCTGCAATGGAATGTGACGCAGAGAGAAGTGTGAGCAGAATCAAACATTGGTGGTCTCGCACAGATACAGTGTGCACACCTGGGTGTCCAAGTCCCTGTGAGTTGTGCCCAGGGAACATGAAAATTGATTAGTAAATTTGTAAGCAGTTGCAAGTAGTTTAAGGAAAGTAATTTGATATGAAAACCAAAACTATGTTTGCTGAATCTTGATTGGCTGGGCATCCACCAGCCAGAGACAGGGCAGGTGTCTGGATTGCCACCTTGGTGAATTTGTGAAAAGGTAAAATCCTAAGGCCAAGATGAGGCTATAAACAGACAAAACATATTTTGTAGAGTGGCACCAACACATAAGGCTGGATTTGGCAAAATGAAAACAAAAGGAGAAAACATGAGGCCCAATGGGGCCGCGGAGTGGTACTCCAGAAAGATGGAATCAAGGCAGGAAAGTGCCATCAGCCACAGAGAATGCAATGTCCAGAACAACTCAGGATTTACCTCATGTACATATGTAGCGAACAGGAGAAAATCTAAATTAATGGTAAAGGTCTGGGTGACAGACTTCTGTTTCCTCCTCTCTCATGGCCTGCCAAGCCTGGAGCCCACAGGAGTGGAAGGATGTCCATGGACAGCAGTTGAGTGATCACTGAGCAAAGCCAGCAACACACAAACCACGGGAGTGGGGAGTATTAGAGATGGGAAAGCAGAAGGTTATTCCTTAGGAAACCTCCAGGCTCCACCAGCACATCCCCTGTTCCTGGTTTGCACCAGAACTACATCTCCCAGCAGAGCCTGGGAGCAGCTCTATACCAGCACTCAAGTGCCATTCAGACTCATCTGTACAAACAAATCCAAATTCAACTCCCCTGACAGAGATCCTCCTGGGGATTAGGTCTATTAAAATTTGTATTTTGCAATTACTTCAGTTTGCTTTGCTTCTTTTCAAGGTTTTATGCTAAATTACATGGATGGAGGATCAAGCTTTGTTCAAAAGATCTGGTTTTTCTGGGTTGTGCCATTGTTGGGACGAATTTTAAACCCTTTGATACAATCACTATTTTGATTGATAGGGTCACTTTTAACCAGTCTGTCTGTGTTTAATAGAGCAAAATCTGGCTGAATCTACTAATTTTTAATTTAACGTAAATAAAGAACTTGACAGATCAGCCACTTTTCCTAATGCCCTGCTATAAGATGCTCAAACTGGGATGAGGTTTGTGTTTATGCAGCACATCATGACACAGCAGGCACCACCACTTTTGGGGGAGAAAAAGCTACATTTCTGTGTGTCTGTTCCAAATTCACAGAGCAGCTGTACCAGTTTTGATCTCAGAGTGGTATGAGAATTAATTTGTGAACAACTAAAAGTATAATGTAAGTGCTAGGTGCAATTATTTCAAGCACTAACTATCTCATGACGATGGCAGATAGGAGTTAGACAGCAATGAGACTAAAACTGTGGTTATTTCATTATTGCATAGACAATGCCAGCCCTCAAAGCATGCCAGGCATTTTCCAGATCAGAGGAAAGTGTGATCCCTGCTCTGAGAGTGCCTAATCTAAAAAGTCAAAGATGAAAAGAGGGAAAGGAACTCTGGATACAAAGGAATCTATGTAGTGACAGGTCCCAGCTTGTTATTTTAATTAAAAATATGCTAAATCCTTCTTTTTGCCTCTTTCAGCCCTCTCATCCTGGCTCTAAGCTTCAATTCCAGTGTCCACATAACCTCCCTAATCATCCACTGCTCCCTCCACATAAAGGGGCTCTTTGGAGCCACGTCAGTCTGGGAACAGGGTACATGGCAGACGGTGACACTGGGCAGGATGACTGATCCCAAAGACTGGAAATCCAACAGATCCAGCCCGAATGTGCTTCCAGAGAGCCACACATGTCCTGCCAACAGGGGTCTGGAATTCAGAGGCTTCTTGTGACTTACAGGGAGTAAAATGAAGAAAAGTCCCCAGCAGTGGCTCCCTTGCACCTGCATCCAGGCACAGCTTGCAAAGTGCCCTAAACCTGCCTCAGAGGACCATCAAATCCCCTGGGCCTAACACATAAAAATCTACTTTATCGATTAGAGAGTGAGCCAGCGGTGTCGTGCTAGTTTAAATCTTGTCCAAGAGTTTTACTGGGGCTCAGAGGTCCCACTGCCACCTTCCTGTTGGCATGTCTCAAACTCGAGGCAAACGTCCCCTGGCCCTGCTGCCTGTGCCCCACTCCCTGGCTGCCCCTGGAGCCCACTGGATATTCCTTCAGATGTCTAACAAGCGTTGAACACAACCGAGGTTTAGAGAGAGGCAGAAATCAATACAGCAGCTTCCAGCAGGCACGCTGAGGGATTAGCTGTCCCACGGAACAGCACAGGCGGCTCAGTGGGAGAGTCATGACTCCGAATAGCACACGAGGTTTATGAGGCTGGAGAGCAGCCTGTGGCCTTGATAACCTCCAGCTGGCCAGAGGAAAAGCTGGCAGTGGAAACAAGCACCCTCAACATCCCTGCTCCAGCACCAGCAGACGCAGCTGCCCTCGGCAGTGGGCAGGGCAGCAGTGGCCCCAGAGGTCACTCTGAGGACTGCCCGGCCATCGGTGTTTCCCATACCTCCACTGCAGCTGGGTGACAAATTTTGGCTCTGGACCTTGAAAGGGAACAACCCAGAACGGCTCTGGGTTCTTCCCTGTTCCTGGAAGTGTGCAGGGCTTGGAGCAACCTGAGATAGGGGAAGGGCAGGGGGTGGAACAATGAGCTTCAAGGTTCCTTCCAACCCAAACCATTGCATGATTCCAGCACAACAGCAGTAAATGGCAGGCAAGGCAGGTGAAGGCAATGAGATGAATCCTGGGAAACTGCTGAAAAAAACATGGAAAACTGCTTGGCTTGTACCATCACCAAAGGAGGCCCCACAAACCTCTAACAACAAGATACAGGATCCTGTGTCACCGCTAACAAGTTCCTCTGTCTTCAGAAACCTGAATCTTTGGGAGCTCTGCAAGAAGCAGAGGCAGGGTTAGGACAAGCACTCAGACAACAGAGTCACTATCAGCTTAGCTAGCATCATCTAATTTTGTGTGGGTTTATGAGCTGCAGACTTGTTGCTCCCAATTGCTCTCATGTTTGTTGTGGTGACTGTGTTGGAACTCTGAAAGCTGAAAGACGCAAGTTTGTCTTTGTCTTAAAACCATCAAAAAATGTGAGAAAACAGGGACTCCAGAGGAGAAGAAGGGAGAACCAATGTCCAGAAGGCCTGCAAGGATTAATGAGGTATTGATACTATATTTGCATAGTTTGAGGGGTCTTTAATGACCTCTGAGGTTTCCAACATTTCTTAAGTTTACCACTCTGCAGATTTCTGAGAGGTCCAAGTGAATAAATGCTCAGCTGCTTCCTACTAGAGCCCACACGACCAGGAACCTTCTCTTTTGCCCCAGAATCCGTGGTGGAAGCCATTCTATTGACCCACCTCGGCCCTTCTGAGGCTGCCCAGGGGGGCAACACGGTGCTGCTGCGGGTTCCAGCTGGACAGTGGCCGGTCCCTGGCCCTCGCCCGGGACTGGGAGGGTACGGCCTCTGACAGCCCTGCCGTGGCCATCGCTCCGGGCGAGGATCAGCGTCCGGCACAGGGAGCGCGTCTCTGGTGCCCTCACGACCCCGTCAATGTGCCCTCCTCGCCCCCCGGCTCTGCATCGACCTCAACTACGAGCGCCACGCTCGCCACCAGCGCCGTGCCCCCCGATCCCGGCCGTTCTCCCCGATCCCCGCCGTGCCCCCCGATCCCGGCCGTGCTCCCCGATCCCCGCCGTGCCCCCCGATCCCGGCCGTGCCCCCCGATCCCGGCCGTTCTCCCCGATCCCCGCCGTGCCGTCCCGCAGCCCCGGCTCCCGGGCAGTGTCCCCACAAGGGTACGAGCAGCACCGGCTCGGAGCCGCCCCGGCTCCCGCGCCGCGCTCTGACCCCGGCGCGCACAGCGCCATAAATCTGCTGCACCTGATGGGAGATGGGCTTTTTAGGATCTCTCCGGGTGCTTTGAGGTAGCACTTCCATGAACTCCATGCCACAATAAATAACGCTACCTGCAATATGTCTTGGGGAACGTGGCAGCAGCCGCTGTCCTGCCATGAATTTTTATTCTTTTGCCGTCTGGAAGATAGATTCCAGATACAGCATTTCCCCGCACTTAGTGTCAAATCTCTTTACCCCTTTGCCCCGACAGAATGACAGGGACCACAAATAAAATAAAAGAATAAAAAAGAAGCATAGGAAAAATGGCCTGAGAGCAGAGGGAAAGCACTAAACTCCCCCCCCCTCTGCAGCTGAGCAGCTTCAGATCTGACAGCAGTGACTAAAGCAGGGGCAGTTGGAATGGGAAAAGGTAATTTTTGTTATGCTGCCAATGAGATTTCTGCAGGAGGATTCCACAGAAAGGAGCACAGAGATGAAATTTCTCTGAAGAGTATAATGTACGCGACAGTGGAGAACACGGGAAGATGGGTTTGTGTGCTGGCCCAAACTGCTGTGCCAGGGATGGGGAAACGAAGTACTGACCCAATAAAGGGATTTTTAAAGATTAAAACCTTTTTCATTATAAAGAAAAGGGTCACGTTCAATGACTAACAAAACGGTCTAAATATTTGCAAACCTTGACCTGTAGATCTGATACCAAGGCTAGAGTGCAAAGCAGGAATGCCGTAACAATTACCAACAGAATCCCTGGAAAAAATGCAAGGAACTGTCACGAGAATGCTGCTAGGATCATTGGGATTGCTGAGAGCCAGGGTGCAGGGCACCCTGCCGTGCAGAGCAGGGCTGGAGGGGGGCAGAGCCCCATTTAGCAGCTGGACACGCACAGAGCTCCTCTCCAGCCAGGCCGTGGACGCAGCGGTGACACACAGCTGGAGCTGTGCTGCCCCACAGGGGGACCTCAACGGGGCCAAGAGGAATCCTGGAATCCAAGAGACGCCAAAGCCCAGACCCACACCCAGGCAGGAGCAAGCCCAGGCAGCAGCAGACGCACGGACTCCTGCAGGGGAGGACACTGGGCTGACCATGAGCCAGCAGCGCCCTGGGATGTGCTGGGAGGGACACGGCCAGCGGCTGGAGGGAGCTGATCTTTCTCCTCTGCTCAGCACTGCTGAGGCTGTGTCTGCACAGAACTGGGCCCAGTTCTGGGCTCCCCAGTGCAGGACAGACGCAGACATTCAGGCTGGACAGGACAACATCCAGAGGTGCATTCCAACCTCAGCGAGTCTGGCACCTAGCCAAGGACCAGGCTTTGCTCTCTGGTTGCCACATATAAGCAACTGAGCAAACCACCCACAGGACTCATTTAAAAAAATCCCAAATGCAGGCAGGTAAAATATTATTAGTTGTACAATTCCATTGGGACTATGAGAAATACCTGCTCAAACAACAGGATAACAACTGGAAGAACTCTAAAAAAGGTAAACAGCTCCAACTAGCCAGGAGTTAATTGTGCACAGGGCTTTTTTCCTCTCAGTTTCCCTCTTCTAGTTTACTGTCATATAGAAAACCAACATCATGGCTCTTTTCCACTTTGAATATCTGGGCTGCAGTGCAATCTTTTCTGAATTTGAACATATTACTTTCTTCCTTTACTCTGATGAAATTACCAAGTTTCATGTCCCTGACATCTAGAAGATATTAGGGCCAGCACTCCAGTACCCTCCCATTAATACACACATCCAGTTATAACATACCATATGGGAAAGACCTCATTGTTCTGCCATCAAACTACCATGGCCCAGTCTTCAGGTGAAGCCAGAATCCATGGATGCCATATGAAATGTCCCCTTCAGCTGGTGTGAGCCCAGTTCACATCAAAAATGATGACCCAGTGGTTAGACCACAGCTACACAGCTGCCTTAACATCTATCCTCTCCCTATTTCCACTTCTGAAACTGAACTTTAAACACTGGAACTGAGACTTTGCAAAATATATATTTTACTGAGCAACAGCTGCACAAAACCAGCCCCCTGAAGATGTCAAATGACGCTTTTGCCACAGAGCAGAGTTAAAGTGAGGAGATTTACAAGGTCATTGACAAATGCAAGTATTGATTGAGTATTAAAGTGTCTTGTGATTAATACAGCCTTCTAAGTAATTAGTGCAGAAGATGTCTTATATCTCCCCATGTTTAAATAATGTATCTGTGAACATGCAGACCCCCTGTCAATCACTCTGGCTGGGGCCAAACATCATCTCACCTGATAACTCATTTAGAAACTGGGCTTCCTGCCTGCTCAATCTTTCAAAACCAGCAACTCTTCCTTAATTGCCTGGGGTGACCTATATTTAGAGCCTTGCAGTTCACTGGGAGGATAGAGAGGGAGGAGAGAACTAGGAAAAATGGTACAGCACCTTATTCCTACAATGGCACGAAAACCCAGGAGAACTTCAGAGGCACTGAATGGAAATGGCCTCGTGGGAGAGGCTCTGGCTCTGTGAGGGGCTCCACACTCTGTATTTAAACAAACTCTCCAAGCCCCTCTTGGTTAATCCTGGGAGTAACTTCAGCAGAGAGAGAAACCCCAGAGGATGCTCAGCCTGCAGCTGGCAGTCCTGGTGTCCCTGTGCCAGCTCTTAGTGCCCACCAAAACAGCCTAAATCCCACCTGAGCTGAGGTCACCAACAGCAAGATCGGGCTGCCAGCAGTTCCTACAGCTACGTGTGAGTTGTCCTAAAACAAGCCAGTGCTTATCGCTCACCTGGATGCGGGAGGGAAACATTCTGCTTGAAATGCCACTTTAGGAAGAGATCAGATTGACATATTCTGGGGGTTTTGGAGCCCATGAAGCACCAGGTACTTATCTAATGTCTTCTTAATCCCTTTTCTACCAGTGTCTTTAAGCAATTGCAATCACTTGGTTTCTCTGAAGCACACTTCAAGGTCGTTAAACATTTACTGCTTATTAGGTAAATAAGGCTCCAGGAAACTATTTCCTTCCAACTCACCCATTTCTGAGCTGCTGTTTGATTCCAGGTTGGAAAAAGCCAAGAACTAAACTGTGACCCCGCCAGCATCTCGCTCTCAAACTTTCTACTAACAGACACCAAGGACTGGCATAAAATATACAAATATTCTGGAATTCTGCTAACACTGCACACTATTCCTTCCTGGCCAGTGCCAGGGGGCACAGAGCTGCAGCCATTCGTGATTTTGAGGGGAGCTGGGAACCCAGCATCAATGGATGTCTGGAGAAGACACAGCCCTCACCTTTCACGGCCCGTTGCACTTTCCGGGGTTAAAACATGCAACAAACAGGAGTTAATCACCCTCAGACCTGATCAAATCAGAGCAACTCCTAAACTAATTCAGAGGGGGCAAAAAGAAGGAAAAAAATCCTTCTTCTTTGGAAGACAATGACAGAAATCCAAATGTGGGACTTCACAGAATCCCAGAATGGTTTGGGTGGGAAGGGACCTGAAAATTCACCCAGTGCCACCCCCTGCCATGGGACACCTTTCACTGTCCCAGGCTGCTCCAAGCCCTGTCCAACCTGGCCTTGGACACTTCCAGGGATCCAGGGGCAACCACAGCTCCTCTGGGCACCCTGTGCCAGGGCCTGCCCACCCTCACAGGGAAGGATTCTGTCCCAGTATCCCACCTAACCCTGCTCTCTGGCACTGGGAAGCCATTAAACTGGGTCTTTTGGCCTCTTCTTTAGATGAAGCACTAGAAATATTCTTCTGCCTTTAGTGTTAATCTCACTTTCTTTTTTCTCACACCTGCTAATGTCCCATAACTCATGAGCCCCTATTCCTTCTCCTCTTTCAAGTTTATTTATTATGACTATTTAACCAGCTATTGGTTCAACACACTCCACTCAAATATTCATCATTTGGTTCTCTGGGTAAATCGTATTTAATCAGCACAGCACAGAAAACAGTGTAATTATAGATGCTGGATGCCATTACACTGAGAAGAAATTAAACCTCATCTTAAGCTGTCCAGTGGTGCCCTGAGGAAAACAGGCTGTGTGGTGGGAAGGAGACCCAGAGGTTAATGCCAGATGTGCTTTTAGGTTCTCCAGACTCATGAAATACAGAGGGTGGGGAGGTGCAGAGGGAGGAGGAGAGAAGCCTCTATGGACAACCAACCAGAACTTCTCATGAGGAAGTCAATAAGTGCATCTTTTTTTTTTTTTTTTAAATATGGCAGTCCCTGTTCTGCTTTATGCCAATTACAGCACTTCTAACAAGGGTTTTTTTTTAAGGTAAATAATTCTATTTTAGTAATACTAATGGACAAAGCCTTTACCGATCGATAAAGTCCGAAAAGGTATTACAGCAACAGCAATGCAAGAAGATGCTCAGAGAAAGCAGTGGGATAGACTCCTCCAGCTGGCACCAAATCACCTAAAACTCACCTTGGCTAAAGCAGCACAGGTTACCCAGGTTGTGGCAGGAAATGCCAGAGGAGACCTTTCCCCTGCAGACTCTGCGTGTCCATCACCTGCCATCAGCATCCGGCAGCAACAGCCCCCGGATCAGCCCAGCAATGCCCAGAGAGCCCCAGTGGGGGAGGGGGCTGGGTTTTTTGGTTTGGTTTTCTTTTTGCTAATAATACATCTGAGGTTCAGATAAGTAACTAAGAGGAAGGAGAGCTCCTTCTAGTCCATTCTGCTGCTGACAATTAAGAAACCTCAAAGTAATTTTTGAAAATGTCAGCGTCTCATTTAGCAAAGGGATAAATAATGAATGAAGCATAATCACTGTCCTGCGCTGGTGGTACAGCTTCGCGGTGTCATTAGTAAACTAACGGTATAATATCTTCGTGTCACAGTTTAATTATATCTTGTAATTAGTTTCAGCAATGGATTGCACAGAGTCAGGCCCCCTGAGCTAAACAAAAGGTAATAGAACTTTCAGAGTCCTCGCATAAATCAATTATGAAAGTGTCCTGTGTTATTTGAGGCTTGTTTGCTGTAATTTTATGCACAAAGAAGAGATGATCCCTGCTGCCTACGGAGGGCGATTCACCTCACCAATTGCCTGCCTAAATGAGTGTGAGTGCTGAAGGGCAGGGGCTGCTGCCAGAGCCGGCGGGGCGAGTGAGGTGTGTGTGCAAACGAGCCTGGCCTGGCTGTCAGCACCACAAACACACATGTGCAGGTATGGGACAGTGGGAAGAAATTCTTCACTGAGAGAATGGTGAGGCCCTGGCACAGGCTGCCCAGAGGCTGCCCCGTCCCTGGAAGTGTCCAAGGCCAGGTTGGACAGGGCCTGGAGCAACCTGGGATAGTGGAAGGTGTCCCTGCCCATGACAGAGGGTGGCATGGGATGAGGTTTAAGGTCCCTTCCCACCCCAACCACTCTGGGATTTGATGACATGTGGTAATGGTAGGATGGCACCATGATCCTCCTGTTGGTGGTGGTGATGTGTGTCAGGCCAGCACCAGTGATGAGCATGGCTGTCCTGTGTCCAAAGCTGCACATTGTTGCATTTTTGTTCACTATCCCAAGCACCATCCAAACAGCACCTCCACCTGCCTCTCCCTCTTCTTCACCCACAGTGAAACTGCCCTGTGTGTTCAGATCTAATCCCTAGTTTGCAACAGCACACCAAGAGAGATTAGATATTTTAAAAAATATTTTTCCTGAAAGAGTGGTTGGGCATTGGAAGAAGTTGCCCAGGTAGGGGTTGGAGTCACCCTCTCTGGAAGTGTTCAAGAGACATCTGGATGTGGCACTTGGGATGTGGTCTCGGGGTGGTTGTGGGGGTGGTGGGGTGATGGTTGGACTTGATGATTTGGTGAAGACCAGCCACCAGCAGCAGTTCCTGGCCCAGTGACTGTCTGCAACCATATTTGGGGTTGCTCTTTCTCCTGCTTCATTCCTGATCTTACTCATCTGCTGCCAGAGGAGAGAATCACACAGGAGTGCTGTGCTGGAAGTGGATCCAGGCAGGCTGAGGGGTCCCTTGATGTTACACAGTTGCATTTGCAGTGGATCAGAATCTGCTGCCATCCCACAGGCTGCTACTTGAGCTCTGGAAATTCAGGAGACGCCCTTTTCCTAAGAGCTCTTTATGCCACACCAGGACTGCGGATAGAACAACCCACACCTGGGAAGACGCTGGGAACGATCCCCACCATCCCAGCCTATATGTTCTCATGTAGTTTCAGGGGAAAAAAAATGTTGAATTACTGGAATTAAATGTATAAAATAATGTTTCACTGTTCAGGCTTAATAGCTGTATTTTATTTGCATATTTTTTCCTCAGTCTTCTTAAGAGTCCTACATATTCCGTCACCGCTCCTGTGCGTAGGGATGCACACGCAAGGCTCTCACTGCTCTCATGTCTGAGTGCCTGAATCATTTATCTTTTCATGTTGCTCCTCTGCCCCCACTGCTTGGTGTTGGAAGCTGCCTATGTGATGTGGGATGGAGGAGCTGGAAAAAAAACCCTAAATAAAATGAAACCTCTCAGTGTGTCTAATTTTGGCCTACTGATATCTCCAAAAGCAAAAAAGGCTCACAGCAGCAGCAAAGGGCTGTCCGGGGGTCACCCAATCCGCGGCCGAGCGTCTGGGACCCCACTGTGGGCAGCAGAGGGGAGTGTGGAGAGGAGTCTGAAAGGTGCCAAGATGTGTAATTGTCTCAGTCCTGATCAAGCTGCAGAACACACCGGGGTCCTGGTTCAAAGCCCTCCTCAAGTCTGCCTTGAAAGTGAATCCCGTGGCACGCTGGCCTTGCTGTTTATACAACAACTTCCAGGTTTAAATGAAAAGCTGCTTCCCAAAGCAGCCTGAATCCTCCCATTGTGAGCCCTTCATCAGATTTAACAATAGGAAGAGAACCGAGTCAGAAAAAAAAAGGGGAAAAAAAAAAAAAAAAGTCCAGTCCTCGAAGCGGTGCTGCAATCCAGCCGGTTGCCATGGTGACATGATGACTTGTTCACATGGCAACATACCTTCGGTCCACTATTAAAATGATGAGAGTAAACTGGGTTGCACTAAGTATAGTATCCTGCATGCTGGAGCAGCCGCTCGGTGCGAGCTGCGACCAACGCCGGCGCTGGAGGAGGGACCCAGAGAACAAAGGTGGAGAGGGCAGTTTCGGGGGCAGGGGAAACCAAGGGGGATAAACTGAGTTCTAGATGTGTTTCAGAGATTAATAACAGCTACAGAGACAATAAACAAAATTTTGTTTGGATATAAAATCTGCCTTTAGAAGCCAAAGGATATTTTCCATATGTGAGTGGCATCATCCAGAGGGCACTGAAATTCTTTAGGAAGTGACCTCGAGAAGCCATGGCATAAAAATGAATTGGGAAAGTAAGGGAATCACTGGAGACCCCATCAACACAAAAACAACTGTGGTAAAGATAAAACTTAAGAAATAGATGCTGCAGCAGTGAACTGCAATCATGTAGTTTGTAATTTACATTAAAATCCCAAACAACTAGCAAGTGGGAAATTGTGCAACATCTATTTAGTCACAATGAATACCCAGATTATCAAAAAGATATCCCTGTTGACACGCTATTGGTGTGTTTTCTGCAATTCTTTTAATTTTAACAGATTTACACCTCTTCCTGAGAGCACAGAAAATTGTGATACTGCTGGGGAGCTCATCATCCACTTGTCCCTCATTTAGATGAAGGACAGGATGAATCTCTTTGGTTTATGAAGCATGTGCATCATACAACAGACATGAGAAAGTCTCTTAAAATATAAAACACGGGAAAAAATACCCTTAATACAGATTCTATTTTAATTTAATTTGCAGAACGAGGATGCAGCGAGGCTCACCATGGGTGAGGAGGTGGCTTTGGAGGCCATGCTGTGAGTCCCCAGCATGGAGGGCCTGGAGGCCCCAGATCTTAGCAGATGTGAGAGCAGAGGAAGATTCATTTCATCTCCATCACTGATGAAACAACAGCTTTGTCCCACTCCCCAAAACACCATGAACAATAATGACCAAACAAGGATGGTAAACTGCATGTAGAAGGAAAGAAAAGCAACCTTCTGGTGTCCATCAAGCCATCACAACAGCCACACACACCTACAAAGTGCCCAAAATCATTAAGAAAATGAAAACCCCAGAGGTGGGCTTGGGCTAAACTACATGCTTTCCAAAAGGCATCAGAGACCAATCCCTCACCATTCATTTGCTGTCTCCTTTTTCTCTGCACACACCTGTACCTGTGAAGTTTGTCTGTGCTTGGGAAGCACAGAGCATCCTACCCCCTTCCCACCCAGAGGTTCCCTATCCATCCATGGGCAGCCAGGCAGGAGAGAGGATGGCAGCAGCTGGGAAGGCCATGTTGGCACAAAAAGCCTTTGGAGTGCATCTGTACATCTGCACAGCCATTGCTCCACGTTTGGTTTGTAGGAGCTTTTCAAGCAACCAAGGGATTCTGTTGATTTAAGGTAAATATCGTATTTTGCGCGAGTCAATATGACAGTGCTGGCAGGAACACAGAGGATAAGGGGCTGGTCTGGAAGCGGTCTGGGAATCTAACTTTATATACTGGAGATGAGGTTCCATTTTTATTGATAACACTTTAGTTGATAAACTCAACAGTTCAAATGAACTTGGAATCTTTCAGTGTGACTCTGCTTTAACCAGACCTGCAATTTGATGTCCAATACAGGAAGTTGTAGAGCAGAAATTAAGACTATAACTGACCATAAAAATCTAAAAGCAATGAACAGGCTTCACAGTTCCCTTTTGTAAAGACTGATACCGAGCTGGAGGAAATACACCCTCAGTATTTATTTCAATCGGTCTAATTCACAGACTTTTGAAGTGGGCACAAGAAGTCTTTTGCAGTGCTTTTCTCTCTCATCTCTTACTGCTCCACCCTGGCATATTCAGAAATGCTTTGCTACTTTCCATATCCCACTGACACCACATACAGCTGCCCAATCCCTCCTTAAAACAGCTGCTTCTACAAATTGCAATAATCTTATTTTTAAAAAAGAAAAACAATTCTATAAAGAGCACAGAAATGAAACCAAGTTCACCTATTCCTAAACTTTGAAGGATAAACCTAATTTTAGAAATAAGATTTATCTGAGGAATAAACCAGGAAGAAATTTCAGCCACTTGCAGGAACTTCATTAAGGAAACAGGAACCCACAGGTTCACCAGGGAGCCAACAGGTGTTTAAACAATTCCTACTACCTATGCTCTCACGTCGACTTTATTTTCAAGTTTCACTCAATGATGGAGTTGTTCCTCAGCTCCTTGTGTGCTTAGCCATTTAATTAAAGCAATCCATATTGAATTCATGTCCAGATGCCTTGACCAGCAGAGCCAGATCCTCATTGGCATGCCAGCTGCTCAAAGAAGAACACAGCCCCTCGCATACTAATCAGAGGGGAAGGCAGTGATTCATCAGCCCGTGATACTGCTTCAGCATCTACAAGCACTTATGACATGTAATTGCTGGTGCATAAGCAAGCCAGGCCACATTAAAAAGCCCACAGATAGTCAGAGATAAAAATTAATGACTTTTGCTTTGTGTAATCCTGCCTGTGCTGGGGGGAGGGGAGGGAGACTGTGTAAGGAGGCACAAAGGAACAAAGAGTTTCTTGGCCTTGTTTACATATTGAACAATAATAATAAAAGAAAAGTGACAAGTTATGGGAAAGGCAAGTGTGAATTTTCGGCACGAGTGAGTTGGAAGACTGCTTGCAGTTCATTATGGATGCAGAATTTCCATACTCATTATTCTGAAACAAACCTCCTCGAAAGGCTCTTCTGGGACCAATGGCAGCAGTTTTTATTATTCATCTTTTGCTGGTATTGAGGATGTCATTAGAAGAGCTGCACGGCACGCGGGCAGAGAGGGGATCGCTGTCTGGGGAGGAATAGCTTATCCTTCCCGAGGCCGGAGCAGCAACGGAGCCGGGGTCACCGTGGGCCACGGCTGTAAAATCAGGCAAGGACAGGGAGGTAAATCAAGGACAGCAGACAAAGGCATGATGTAATGCACCCACAACAGAAGCTTCTGCAGATCAAGTGCTCATGAAAATATTCATGCATCAACACTGTTGTTTGAATCTCCCTCTCCCTGCCCCAAGTCCCCTTTCTTCCCCAATGATGGATATAACCTCCTTGGAACAGTTTTGAAAGAAAATGCCATTTTTCTAATTGATTTTTTTTTAACATTTGCTTTCTGAAGCCTTGATGAGATGTGAATCTGAAGTTACTTGAGCTGGCTTCCCACTTGGAGGGAACAAAGATGATGTGTGTGATCATCACACATAATCAGACTTAGTCTCACCCAAGGCCCACCTCCAGCCCACCAGGCAACACATCCTACCTCAGCAGTTTCCAGGGCTCTACTGAGCTCAGTAGAAACCTGCCCAGGTATAGTAGCAGAGATGTGGGAACAAAGTTTCCTGGCGTGAAAACTTCCACTTGCGTGTGCAGCTGCACATTCTCCCGCCCAGTACCTCCAGTTCACTCCTAAACACTGGCTCCAGTCTGGACTCTGATTTCCAATCTACTTCAGCCACGACCCTCATCCAAGAAAGGCAATTTACTACCTGTTGAATGGAAGATTCTTCTCTGTAGCTGGGAAGAGTTATTTTAGGAACTACAGAGTTATCCTAATTGCATGTATCTCGGTGCTATGGAACACTGCCATTGCCATGACAATAGTGCCAAAAAAAGGATGAAAAAAAGTATTCCCTAGTCAAGCATGCTGATCATTTTAATATGCAAATAAACCTTTCCCACAGAGGTCAGCTATGACCACTGCTCGACCCAGAGGTGACAACACAGACCCATAATGGGGTCTGGCATCTAACCTGGACACGGCGGGATGGGCGTTACACAGGGGCCATCCTTTTTACAGCAGAAATTAATTCACCTTCCATTTGACCCCATCTCCCAGCTGGTAACATTTGTAAAGCCAGTCTGGACGACTCCTGTGCCTTCCCAATCCTGCACAGCCCTGAGGAGCGGAGGGCAAAGCGCTGGGTCTCAGGAAAACAGAAAATCATTGCTATCGGCAGGCGGCTGAGCAGCCACTCAGAGCCATCACTTGTGTTTAAGGTCTGCTGCGTCCAACCTTCCCCTCTGCACACCTCACTCTTTATGTATCAGGTTTACCACCTAATTTCATCTGTTTTGCAGAAATATTTACTGGGTGCAGAAGCTGCAGCTGCATCCACATCACCATAGGATTTATTTACAACTGGGGCTTTGTGGTGCAGCCAGATAAAAGAGGATTAAATTACGCTCTGTAGATTAAGAGTCTGAACACTATAAAACTCCTAAGCCTTTGTATGCTAAGCAAGAACTTTGACTCCCCATGGGAGCTGCAACAGAGAATCTGCATACACAGAGAAGACTTGGAGTTTTTTTTTTTTGCTATCTCAGTGCATCTTTCACAAACAGAGATATTATCAAACTGATTTTGAAACACTTTATCAGCACCAAAAAAGTTCAACTGAATCATGATGTCCAGTGCATTTTCATCTCAGCTCCTCCACACACTTGTTCAAACAGGTTTTCCCATTGTAATGGTGTTCTCTCCAGTTAGTATCCATACACCCATCCCACTGGCCCCTGCCCACTGGAAGAGCATTGTTAAGGATCTTTGCTTACTGCCAAAATGTACTAACACAACACTCACCCCAACCCCTTTCCTGCCTCTGTCCTCCTTCCCTTTTCTCAGACATAATTTACAAAATGCACACAAAAAAATTCTTCTTTCAAACTAGTTATTTCTTCCTCAACCTTATTTTCCATTTTTCCCACCAAACTTTTGGAGAAAAGCAAGAAAACATTTCTGTTTCATGTCCTCATACGATATCTTCTGCACTGGAAAACAGAATAGGCTGATAACCTGCTCTAGGAGGAGATGTTTGAGTTTAATCACTGTAAGAGTCCACTAACAGCTGTTCCTGGAGTTAAAAACACAAACTGGAAGTTACCCATGTAAAACTGTTCAAGAATACTGGGATTTTCTGTGTATGTTATGGGTTGAGCATTTTAAGGTAAGTCTTGTGTTATCACCCATTATTTTCTTTACTCACAGAGTGGTGAGGCCCTGGCACAGGGTGCCCAGAGCAGCTGTGGCTGCCCCATTCCTGGCAGTGCCCAAGGCCAGGTTGGACGGGGCTTGGAGCAACCTGGGATAGTGGGAGGTGTCCCTGCCCATGGCAGGGGGTGGAACAGGATGGGCTTTAAGGTCCCTTCCAACCCAGACCAGTCTGGGATTCTGTGAAGAGACTGTTGCTGGAAAAGGGCTGGAAGAACCGACTCCCTGGTCCAAGCCACCCCAGCTGAGCAAAGGAGCTGCAGGGCACTACCAGACAGTAATGGCCTGGGAACAGCTAAGCAGGGAATGCTAGCGGTAATCACAGGTAACTGTCTCAGACAGGAAGAGAGGAGCAAAAAACCTGAAGCAGCTATCTTTAAAGAGAACAAGCAGAGCTGAGTAATCCAATTTAGGGGAGATAAGAGTCTGCTGGTAGCACTGTCCTTTAGCTGGACAAACGCCTCCGTTCAAGTGTCAACCCCAATCCTGGGGAGGTCACGCGCAGGGCCCGCAGCCTAATGGACTCCTCAATTGCCTGAGTGGATTTCCCAACAAACACGCTGGCCCAACAGAATTGATTTTCAGGCAGTGCATGGGTCCCTAACGCAATTACCCTGCAGCGAGGCAGCCCAGGCCGCCGGGCAGCGCGAGGAGGTGCCGCGCTCGGCCGCGCCAGCACAGCTCCACTCCTAATTGTTTAAACAGCTCTGGAATTCCTTTTGCTCTTTCTCAACAGAGAATAATTATACCCCTGCTTAAAGAGGTCTGGAGGGACCTCAGAAGAAACTTTCCCTTCCAGCTTTGTGTGTTAATGAAAAAAAATCAAGTCTTAGCTCTCTAATAGGCAAATTCAATTTATGACAAGCAAATACAATCCTCTCGACGTGAGGCAACAATGCCTGCCCAGCTGCACGGGACTTCCCAGTGCTGCTATCTCGTGCCCTGGCAATGCAAGGCTCCACACACCACTGGATGAGGACTGAGAACCACCACGCTGGGTCCAGCTGAAAGCCAGGGTCCTGTCTCCAGCCATGGCCAGAGAACATGGGCACATGGGCAGTTGCTCAGGGACTCCCCAGCTGATATTTCATCCAGCTCCTGTGTTCAGTACCCACCAATGAACCTCTTCTCCACAAATTTCATCTATCTTGAACTCATTCATTCTTCTGTCTTCCACAGTATCTTGTGCAATAGATTCCATGAGTTAATTCGGTGCTCTACAAAAAGGTACTAACTTGTCTTTGGTTTAAACTTTCTCTGTTTGGCAAATACCCCACTTGCTTCTTGTAATTGTTCCCCAACCATTTTTCCTGTGCCACTCACAGTTTACAAGATGCTACTGCATTTCTCCATCCCATTTACTACCATGGATTATGAATTCCAAACTTTTTAGTTCCTCTGCTTGTAGAAGATGCCCCACATCCATAAACAGTCTGACTGCCTGATAACTCAGCTGTCCATTTGGACACTCTCAGGTAAGGGCCAGCATCCTGATCATCCTTCCGAGGCTGCAGCACTTATGAACACAGAGCACCCCCCATATCTCCATTCTGGAGTGCCAAAGGATGTTCTTCCCCTCGGGTTTTCAAAAAGCCATGATTTAATCCATGGTGCTAAAAATTTCTTGGCAAACTAAAGCTGCAGCCATACGAAGCTGCCTGACTGACTTTGTATTGAGGGAAGTAGAGCAGTTGCAGCCAGCCAAAAGCTGTGCCTGAGCAGCCAGAATTGTTCCTTGACAGAACATCTACCTGGATGATGGATTCACTGCAAACCAGTCCTGTGCTGGCTCCATCCATGTTTCCTCCAGCCAGTTGGACACTGCTCCAACCACACAGTGCTCTCCCTGCTGCTGTTGCACAAAGCCATCTGTCAGGTTCTCAGCCTGATTTCCCTTTTCCTGTCTTCCACCAAAGTAGGAGCAAACGGGGCCAGATTCCAGCTGTATTTTTCATCCTCCAATTAGCAGGCTCCAATTCATCACTCTGAGTATCTCCTGGCATCAGTGCTGAGATTCCCTCCTCACGCCTGGTAAATCGGTCTTCATTTAAAACCCTCTCTCTTAGCCCTAAATGGAAATCAATTCTGCAAGTTTAGCAAATAGTTAATTACTCCACAAAGAGGATTGATTGGCCTTTGATCACCAGAAAGCTCTGTAGTGCTATTAGTCTCTTTCATCTGTGATTAAACCACAGAGAAAAAGAAACAAAAACTAAATTAGGCTTCCCCTGTTATCCTACAAATATTTAATGACGGGATAATCTCCTAAAGGTGTGATCAGGGGATATACATTCTGCCAGGAAATGTCTCCAGCTCAACCTTGAACCCAAAATCTCTCTGTGCAAAGAGCCTGGCAATGAACTTTACAGAGACGTGGAGCTGAGCTCAAAGGGATGCTTTGTAGTACACCCTTGTCTTGGCCTTTTCTTCTTTCCTCTTCTTATGTACGTTTTAATGCAGATAAAGATTTTCCCAATGGAGCCCTGACATGAATAATAATAACAATAATAAAGGCTTCCTTAAAATTCAGTTTTGGCTCTGCTGACTTTCTCAGCAGGACAAGCCTGTGTCCCGTTGATTTGCAGCATTGTACAGAGCTGTTTCCCCAAATGATGGGACCCTCCCACTTCAGACAAATTTCAAGTATCGCAGTCCCCCACTGCTAACCCACTCTAGAATTCAGTCCCAGGAAAGCACAAAGTCACCGAGCTGCACCGCAACAGAAGCTGTGATGGGCAGGTCATAGGATGGAGAATAAGGATCGAGCTGCATTTCTTACATTCCAGACAAATTTAAGGTCTGGGAATCTTCCTCTCATGACACTAATGCGAAGCTCATTAGGGGTGGCTGGCATGGGCTGTGCCCCTCACAGCCACGGACACACCAGATGCATCCCAAGCCTCTCCAGAGCCCTGGGCAGCCAGGCCAGGGCTGTGCTGTACCAACACGTACTCAGGAATTGCTTCTTCCCCATCACCACCAGAATTTTAGGAGAGCCATGGAAACACCCCTGCTCTTCTCCAACAAATTTTTCTCAGCTGCAAATGGTGCTGCTCCCAGCACACATTCCCAGATGCAGCAACAAGGGTTGAACCCAGCACCAGGCATGCAGAGTGCCCCAGATTTCTGCAGCCTTTTTCTCCCTGGCTGGAGAAGGTAACACCTATGGCATTTGGCCACTGGTGATCTGGGGAAGCCAGTCCCAAAAAGCCAATGATGCTTCCACAGCCAATGGTAGCAACAGCAAATTTGAAAGGGTAATTTCTGCCATCAGCATGGAAGGCAAAGACCCTGTTCTTCAGGCCAACAGGAAAGCACAGTACACAGCCATGTATCCAGGAGAAGGTCAAATTTCAGGAGGTGTATCTTGCCAGGTGACCTGATTAAGACACAAAAGTGGGAGGGAAAGGATGGAGCTGGTAAGGCTGAACTTCAAGAAGTTTCACAACTTGCTATGAAAACTCAGAAAGTTATCATAACTTTTTTTAGCACTAAAATGTCATAATATTCTTCATGCAAGAGAAAAGAAGAGCCTCCTGACATGTTTTCAACTCTCGAATGGCAAAGAGTCCTTGAGGGGCCGTGCCACGCATCAGGCAACAGCAGGCGTTAATTAGCCCAGATTTCCTCCTGAATTGTTGTGTGCGGGTGTGCGGGTGTTTTCCTTTCCCTGGGTGTCTCATTTGCAGACTGTTCAATCATCCCCTCTCTCCTGACTCCGCAGCCGTGTGCGCTCCGGTGCGGCTGCCGAGTGCTGACACCTGTCACACAGTGCCACCGCAAATTGGACATGTCAGCCCCAGCGTGCTGGTGCCAAGGTGTGAATTAGATGGAGGCTCTCAGTGCCACTCTCCTGACCTCTCCACTCCATTACTAGGACATCCCAAGCCTCAGGGTATCAAAAACCAAAACACAAGGAAAAGAACCCTACACACCCATTGCAACCATCGGTGACACTTTCCTCTCCAAATGAGGGGAAGATTTAAATAACCAGAATTTGTAAACACACCGATTTCATTTGCAGAATGGCTAGAAATGGACTTTGCTTTTTTGTCTGTGCCATACCAGGAGGCTCTAGAGGCCAGAAAGAAAAGGGCAAGTGAATAGTTAGTGGAGCTTTCAGATGAAAAGACTCCCAAGTCATTCTGCACAAAGGAAAACGAGCGTTTCTGTCGTGCCCATCGATGTGGATGTGGTCACCAGCAAACCGCGCCAACAGCCCCCAAACAATGCTCGTGGCTGAGATCACCCCAATTCCCGGCCCTTACCTTGCGCGGAGGTTGGGGGGGGGGGGGTTGTTCTGTTTTTTAAAACAATGGCTCCCAGAACAAAAGGCTGATTTGTGCAGCAGGCAGAGCTGGGGACCACCTAGAGCACAGGGCTGCAGCCCCATATGGTGCCACACAATAACAAATAAGAACAACAATAAGGAAAGCTGCACCCACTTTGCTCGGTACGGTGTTCTCAAAGTTACACAGTACGAAGCAATTATCCCAAAGTGGCAATTTTATTTGAAAATAACATTTAAATTAAAATGGGCATTTCAGGGCCTCCTGCTGAAGAGTGACATGGGCTGTTCAGGGGCCCACTGTCACTTTGTCAGCTGTCACATGCTGCCTCCTGCTAAATGGGCGCAGTTTGCCTTTACCCTTTATCCAGACTCTTAAAAATGCCGCATACATTTTATGAAGACCAACTAAGTGGGATTGCATCTCTGACAGCTGTTCCAGCTTGGACTCAGTGAAAGCGCTTTGCATACATCTATCTTTTCTGCTAACAATTTGGATAGATAACAAAGCTCAGGGAGAGGGGTGTGCCAGGGGAGAGTGCTGGAACAAAGAGCTTCCACGCCCTGGTCACCTGCGAGCGCCCAGCCCAAGGTAACACCAATCAAGGGGATGTTTCATGAGAACTCAGCTTTGGTTCAATAACCTTTAGGTCTCCTACCTCCTTGCAGCAGGTAGCTGTACATCTTGCAAACCCCACCACAGCCAAGTGTCCCTGTAGAGCTGGGCAAAGAAGCAGTGCTGTCCTGGGCTGGGTCACCAAGAACTAGAGACAGCAGTGCAAAGCTGACACCACAGGAGGGACTTAGGATTCTCTGGATTCCTTTACACTTGGTAAATTCTGAACTGCCCCTTAAAATTTGGCAATTTTCCTTATTCTCTCTCCTCCTCCTTTCACCAACATGTCTGACTATTAAAACATGCCATGTCACAAACCCTGTCCTTCAACCAGTACATTGCCAGGCTGAACCTTTATGCTGTGAGTTATCATCTGCACACTCTCACCACAGCCTTCTCTTGAGGCCGGTGCTCCCCAAACCTCAAGCACATTTCAAGTCTCAGATATGCTCCAGTGCTGCTGTGGACACAGCCACACGTTCCTCAGTACATGCAGACACATCCAAGAGCAGCCCCAGATTGTGTCACCTGTTCCTCTTGCCGCCCATACACCCGTATCAGAATCCCGGAGTCACTGCGGTTGGAAAAGCGCTCCCAGACCAGAGCCCAGCCTGTGACGATCCAGACCAGAGTACGCTTGGATATTATTTCTGCAATCGTGCTGGAGGCAATCCCTAAAACTAACCTAGCTCTTCTGAAAGCCCCTGCTCTCCAGGACCATACCCCATGATATAAGGAAAACGGTTCTGAAGACACTGGTAACTATTGGCAAGGCAGAAGCAAGGCATCCATTCAAAATAAGGTCAATACTGCCTGAGTTGATTCTGCAAAATCACTAGATACTCATACTGAGGATTTTGTAGTTATAAAGAGCTAAATATATGAACATAGAAATATTTTTGAGACAAAACCGTCCTCATAAAAAAGCTCCTATACAATGGAGCTGAAGCAATTGGTGGTCATCATGGCTCCTTTTATTTTTAGGCTCAAGAAGAAAGTTTCCTACCAGGAAGGCCAGCGTCTTGGGTCAGTGTTTCCCCAGTAAGAAAGCCAGTCTTGGGTCAAAAGTTTTCCAGTTCCATGAGACTCTCTGTGCCTCAATTTCCTTCCACAACAAGATGTTGTTTTCATGCTAGATTACGTTACAAAGATTTTCAGAGCTTAGATTTTCACATCTATGGTAATGAGGACCCCTTAGTGTAGATGGAACATGTGCAGGAGATTTACTGATGGGAAGCAAATTCTAATTTCTTCCTGCTTTTATTGCTGATTAAAGTGAAGAAATGTCTGTACTTTGCTCCATTCTGTGTTATGAGATCTCACATAATCACTGACAATAGTTTAAGGTATTATCTGATCTATGGAAGTGCATGTATTTAAAAAGAGGTAAAAGTCTTAAACCCAACATATTAAACATGAAAGGGGTGTCTGGTTTACTTGTTCAAAGTAAGGGATTTGCTCCCAGGAGTGACACATCTATTACTAATTAAACAATTAATTTATTATGCAGCACTTGCAGAAAACAACATATTTGAAGTCTGAAAACATCTGCTAAAGAATGGAAAATAATTTGGATACAAATAATTATCTTCAGGAATTTTTCTTTACACTGAAAGATGCTAAACACAATTCAAATGTTGTTTTCCTTGAGCTAAATAAGTGTCACGGTGTCACCAGCAATGCCGAGGCAAAGTGGAGCAGGAACTGGGACTCATTTTCCTAAATGTACCCATTTCTGAGTCATTTTAGAGCATGTGCAGAGAGACAGACGGTTCCCTACAGCTTCAAATTGTCAGCCTGCAGGATTGCCTGAACACGAGGGATTCTCTATCAGAAAGTCCAACGAGAAGCTGCCCCTTGGCTCCCCAGAACCTTGGCACTGGGCAGAAGGTGAGCTTCTCCACCCCTTTCCCAGGAGGAAAAACATCAACAGTAGTCACTTTTTCTGTCCTCCATGATCTAAAATTCCTTGCAAGAAAACCCACTGGACATCCCATATAGCTACACATATATATACACACGTGTTACGGAACAGGAGGAGACGGATGTTCTCAACCACAAATACAGATGCAGTTGACTCTCAGTGAGCATCCAAAGGTCTATCCCTTTAACTAAAGGCATAATTCAAAATCTTGTCCATCACATCAAGAACCCACTCAGCTGGAGCAGAGGTCCTAATCTGCCCTGCAGAGCCTATTTCACACCCAGCTTTCTCAAATACCTTGACACTGAAGTCCCTTTTCTCAGCCATCAGATTTCATTTCAGCTTTTCTCCGCTATCATTCTCAGATTTTTGTCTTCTTCTGACTTTCTTTCTCCCTAACACCCCTAAAAATCTTTTACTGAACATCTTTATTGCTTAAATACTTGCCTAGACACCCATTGCTTGTCACACACAGAATGGAAACATCCTTTCTCCAGTCTTAACAGCTTCTTATTCCTCCAAGAGCCAGGGCAAAAAAAAAAAAATCTTCCACGTTTATCACTGTGGCATTGCAACCATCTGTAGATGGCTCTTCCTTTTTAGTGCATATATATTATCTCCCTCCTTTATAATCCCTTATGATCCATTCTTTACCACTTCTCCTTCAGTATCCAACAGCTAATTCCATCCTTGTACTTTTCTTTCCATCAGCCTCCATCACAATTATCTTCTGTCTCCATGTTCTCTCCTGTGCTGCTCTTTTAACTGGGCCTTCTCTAAGATCCATAAATAAACCCACTATTTTTGAATTGTTTATTAAAGCTCTCCTTTTCTGTGTTGGCTGCAGTTATGCTGACTGTGTCTGGAGCCCACAGCTGATCACACCATCCCATATCCCCACAGTTTTTGTGTCACCTCTTGATTTCGGCAACACTTGTCGCTCATCTCAGACTTTACAAGAAAACCCCTTAGGCAGAGACTGGTTTTATCCCAACAAATTTATCGAAACTACTTTTCCTCTGAACTACAGCCTCTTTCTCCTACAGCACATCTAGACTGAGAAACAGAAAATCCATAAGGGGTGGAGAGGCCACCAACAGGACATGGGGATGGTAGGACACACAACTGTGCCAGATGTTCAGAAATGCTCCAGAGCTGGCAATGCTGGTGGCCACGGGGCCCCTGAGAAGGGTGGGGTGTGTGGGCACCTGCCTGGTCTCACACTGCTCCATCCTCACTGCAGAGCTGCTTCAGTGCAGTTCTCACAGGAGGAGCTTCCGCACTTCTGAATGTGATTAGAGAAAAGACTAGAAAATGGGATCCTCATGTTCATTATAAGAAAAGTAGTGCTTGAAATAAAGTCCCAAATATGTTTTGTAGTTGCCTTAGATATCACCATTATTAGTGGCCTTAAGAGGTGTGAGAAATTTCTATAACTAAAAACCTAACAAAGGACCAGAGTACTTGGGGAGAACAGTAGAAAAATCAGGCCTTCTTTTTTTTTTTTTTTTTTAATATATTTTAAAGGTATACAGTTCTTGCGATTTAAATTTACCACCAAACCTCCCAGCTTCTCCCCCAGTGTACCAATTCAGGGCTACTTAGAAGGAAAAAAAGGAGAGAAAAAGGAAAATCATTAAACAACCCCCCAAAAAGAGGGCTCAATGAGGTCTCATTTCGTCGTAATGAGCTCCAATTTAACATGATCATTATTTCTGACATTAAAGGCCTGTGAATAGTGTCACATGCCCAGAAGCTATTTTTTTTTTTTTACCCTCTAATGCCAGAAATAACAAGCTGCAGTTAAGGAACAGTGAATCAGGGTCTGTAAAATTACATTAAAATAGGAATTTCACTACTGATAGAATGACTCTTATCTAGGCAGCCCGTTCTGAAGGAGGTTTCTGGAGCGTGTGGTTACTGGAGATGGGGCTGGTACCGGCCAGCCCTTGCGTCTGCATTGAGGAGAAGGCACCAGCACAAGGCACAGAGACAGACTGGGCTGGGTGGGGAGGGGACCTTAAAGCTCATCTCATTCCAACCAGGGACCAACTCCACCTGCCAAGAGTCCCTTCCAGCAGCACGAACTCAGCCTTCCCCATGCAGGGGAGCTGTGGGTGGATCGAGAAAGCCCTTGCAGAGCCACCCCACGGTCAGAGCCGCCCCACGGTCAGCGGTGGGAGCGAGGGAAGAACCAGCAGGGCAGCCCAAAAGAGCCTTTCCTCAAAGGAACGGACACTGGCGTGGGAAACACGGTTTGCCTGAGTGCAGGAATCAATTCTTTCACACAGGGCACAAGAGGATGAGAGACGCCAGTGCCACAGAAGCACTTGGAGCACGTGCCACAAGGCTGGGGCTGGAAGCACATTTCCCTCAAACATTGGATACCTTGATAAAACACTGCACAGTTTAGAGCCCTTTCTTTTAGCTTTTTGTTTTAAAGAAGTTACTGGTTCGCTGCAGGTCACCTCCCACTTTTACCATCGAAAGCTTTCCAAGGTGATTTCACAGCCTCACAAAGGTTCCAGGGGGTTAATCTGCCCCTGCACTGAGGGGCAGAGAGAAGCTGGAATGCCAGAGGTAGCCAGTGCAAGGTAAAGGGAAGCTCAGCTACAGATACACTTTGGGAAGATCTGATCAATTTTACTTCCTTATATTAAATATGCATGATGCCAAATTTCCACACACAAAGTACAGATCCAACATCAGGGCATGACTCCAGAACTGGACATAGACTCTGGATGGTCCCAGCTGTCATCTCACACTCTGTGTGAAATATTTAGTGTTACAAGAAGACAGAGACACACATGCACCCTCAGAAAACACACTTGCCTGCATGCAGCACACATAGACCAGCTCTGTCCAGTGGAATTAATCCCATTTTATGGTACACGGAAGCCTCACTGATGGAAACTGGGGATGAACAGATGATTCTGGGGGTATTTTTGTCTGAAACACGTGCAGGTAAGGTCACCTCCATGCAAAGGAAACAAAGAAATTCTCCAGTTAATGAATGACCCCAGCTCTCTTTCCTGGGCTTCTGTAAGAGCCCATGCACACAAGGATGTGCATGTGGATACTGACTGGCTTTGCACAAGTCAATACCAGGTCTGGATCTGAAATATTAATTGTGTGCAACTGGGAACAGGCAACTCAGCACCTGCAAGGCAGAGACAGAGAGAGAAGGGGCAGAAAGAAATGCAAGTTGATATGTACCTGTGAAACTCGGGTACGGGCAAGGCTGGAGGAGCTTTCAAGGAAAAAGGCCCCAGTCTGTGTCTTCATTGATAATTGGTTTGTTTGTGTGGAGCAAGCAGGCGGAAAAGGCATCGGAAAAAAGTGATGGAGTGAAACAGCATGGGCTGTGCTTCCCTGCCTGACAAGGGGGAGAGAAATTGTGAGCAACTGAGGGAGGTCCCAGAGGGGTTCATTAAGTGACTGGCCCTTCACAGTCCCCTGCCAGAGCTGACCTGGAAACATTAAGATGAGGCCGGAGTTACAACACAGGGGCAAGGGAGGGCAGCGAGCTTGGGCTGCACACGAGAGTGGGCCGGTCCTGGGCACAGCACACGTGTCTGTCCCGTGGGGACAACACCCCAAGGTGGCTGCACCCCCAGCACTGGGGCTGCCAAACCTGTCCCTGCTGCTGCGGGGGGAACTGTCCTGGCACTCACAGCAGCACTGCAGAACCAGGATGGGAGAACTGAGATGGGACATGGGACCACAGGAGAACAATGTCAGAGCAGGGATGACAGAAAACGACCTGCTGTGACAGATGACAAATATTTACTGGGTAATGAGGCAGCTGCTGGGACCCAGATAAGCAGGTAGAGGAGGAATATGGAAAACCAAAAGAAAGCTTAGGGAATTATCCCATTTGTCATTTAAAATCTGTGGATTTAAAAAACATGGAATATGGAGTTTAGAAATAGAGCTGAAAGGTGTCATATCACCTACCTAACAGAGCTATCCCAAGGAACCATATGTTCCAGTCTGCACTGAGGGTCCGAGCTGGCAGAGATCGGCACTTGCACTGGCCAGTGGGAGATGTGAGAGTGGGAACCAAGTATCGGGGAATCCAACTTATCTGCCTCAAACCCAAGTCACATTACACTTGAGAAGAGGACAAAGATGTCCCCAGAGCACTCAGTTTAACCTGCACTAACAGAATAATTCCAATTTACGACCAAGTCACCTCTCCCTGTTCACACCACCCTTACAAATGCGACCACCTCAGCCCTTCTAAAACATGAGTCTTCTCTCCTCCTTCCTGCGCCTCCACTGAAATATAATCACAGGATTTTAAGCCCTAACAATCAATCAAAAAGTATTTTAAAATGCTTAACAGAAACTTAAAAGACAAAAGTAAAAATAAGCCAAAACAACTGACCTAAGGGAGAAGGAAGACAATGTTACAAAACAGAACAGTCAATCACATTAAAAAGTGAACTGAAATAAGGCACAAACACAGCATGAAGGAAACAGGTCTGTCCTTCTCCAAGAGTACTTATCATCTGTTTACTTACAACATCACAGTCATATGGGGAGATTTTGACTGCAGCAGGGTCTTCCAGAAGGATTTAGGTTTTTTTGAGGGATGAAAACCCCCCAAAAACAAAGAGAACCTTCCCATGCATTAGATTTGTCCACAAGGCCATAGATAAAAGGCCCCAGGCTGCCCAGCCTGGAACCAGGACAGGTGACAATGACTCCAGTGCACGGGTGGCTGCAAATGCCGAGGGCCTGGCCACCAACGCCGGGGGCAAAACACTCCCATGGGGCAGAACCATCGACTCTGCTCTCAGGCAAGAGTCCTCTAATTTAAGCATGTGCCAGGTCCAATGTTATTTTACTGCACTAACTTGCTTCTCCATTGCAGAAATCAAACCCCAGCAAACTCTGCTTCAGGAAAAGGCTCTGAACAAACAGCTTTTCCTGTTCCTGTGACCTGCCTCCCTCTCTGAGCTCCGTGAGCACCGTCACCAGCTGCTCCTCACCAGCTGACAATGTACTGGAAGACACAGATCAGGAGAAGTAGGACTTGGTAATCATATATTAGTATGTTTTAAAATAAAAACTGACTCCAAGTTTTTTAGTCAATTAAATGCATCCGGCACATCATGTATGTGATGTAATGACAGCTTGAGACTCGAAATGCTTTTGATGCATTATTAACCATAAAAAAGGCATTAAATACCGAGCTCAAATGCCATAGGGATGCATATTTCAATAGAAATTATTTTTCAATATATGCTTAAAGTTTATTTTGGTAAACAGATGACTAGGGGCTGTCAGGACTACAGACAGATTTATGTTTAGTTGGAGTCTTTTGGAAATGAAGGGAAATAGCTGGACTTATTGAGCACATGGAAGAGATATAATTCTTTCTGCCAGCTCAGAAAAGGGTGAGCAGTAGCTTGGAAGCTGCCCCAGTTGGGAATATTAATTTTAGAGTGACAGTTGGGAATTTTGCCAGGTAAATACAATCTTGAAAAAGAAAAAAGGAAAAGGAGAAACATGACATTTTACTACCTGATTGAGAGGTGTCACATTCATTTTCTGCACCTGCAAACAGAGTCACAGTTCAAAGTACGAAAAGGGAAACTAATCCTGGTGCTCCAACATCACATAATCCCTGGCAGAAACTTGGCTTTTCACCCAGTGTTGTATTACCACCATAAAGCCACTCTTGCCACGTATAAAGAAAAAAAAACCCAAACCAAACCATCCCTTGCACCCCTCACTCCCCCAGCAGAGACACCCTCAGGGGAAGCCTGGCAGCACACTTCTGCCCTTGGTTCATGCAGAGCCTGAACTCCCATTGTGCAGATTCAGAGCAGTGAAAGAAAGCAGAGCCCAGTGGAGGAGCCCATGCAGACTCTCCACAGTCGGGACCACTCTTCCCTCACTGCCGAGTGAGCTCTGCAGATTAAATGTCCAGGCTGAAGGATTTGGTACCTTCCATTTTAGGAGAAATCGAAAATTTCAGCATATCAGTGTTGCAAATTTCTTGTTGCTATTCACATTACTTCACCAGCCTCCCTATATAAATACATACATTATCATAACCAGGTTTGGTTTGGTATTGGGGTTCAGGCCTGCAAGTGTAACCACCCAATGCCCATTGAGTTTGCAGGGATATTATGGAAGTGAGGTCTGCAGGATCAACCCCTTCACATTTAGATCTTCAAACATTTGTACAGCGTTATCAAGCTGCCTTGTATTTCTCTCTCTGCCAGGCTACACATAGTCAGCTCCTTTAATCTTTCCTCAGAGATCAATCCCTCAGCCCCTTAATCCTTTTTGTTGCTCTTCTCTAATCTCCTCGTGCTTTGTCGATACCTCTCAGCCTCGGTGCCCAGAACAGAATGTGATGCTCCACATGCAGGGAGCCCCATGTCAACAGAGAAGCTTCCAGAATACGTTCTTCCACTGGGAAGTGATTTTCTCCATAATGACACACTGACTCTGTTGCTTTGTCACGATAGCACAAATGGGGTATTTCTCACCACACCCCAAGAAGGTGCCTCTGCTTTCATTTCTCAGCAGTGGCAGAATACGGGCAGCCCCTCCAAAACAGTGATTTTATTTTTTTTAATGCAGGACATGACAATTTGATGTATTCAGGTGCAAAGGTCCCTGAGCTGTCCTGTGATGGAGCCAGAGCTGCCCAGCCCTGTAGGACACGTCCCCCGCGGAGCCACCTGCTCTGTCAGACACCCACTCCCCATGTGAAAACCCCTGGGCACCACAAACCACTGTTACACCCATGAGAAAGGGAGCCCTGACTAAATCCTAGTAATTCCCTTAGGCCTGCAAGGCCTTTCCCCAGTGCCCAGACACAGTGAAACAGCAGCTCTGGGCTGGGAGGTGAGAAACTGCTGGGGGTTTTCCCTACCTGCTCACACCCACCCCCCTTGCTTGATCTGAAATGCAACTCCACTATTTCACTGCCAAAGAATGCTGAAAAAAACCAAAAAGAAAAACACAGGTTAAGTTGCCTTTAATCTCTAATTCCTGTACAAGAACGGATTGCACGTGGTAAAGGATAAAGGCAGATCCGAAGTCAGCGGGTTACGCAGACTGCGCCAGACCTTCGCTTTCAGAGAGACACAGCCTGGGGAATTACACAAATGGCCTTCCATTGCCCTCTTCGGTTCTTTTTATGGCAAAAGGCTTTGCTTTTATCAATTCCTCCCCCTTCTCCAAGTCCCAGAGGCTCAGGCCAAACAAAAGGCAGATGCGCAAAGTGCACCCTTCTCCCCTGAATGGAGCGGGAGCCTCCCTCCGCAGGGAAGCCACAGCCGGGTGGAAAATGCTCTCGAAAAGTAAAAGCCGGTAAGAGCAGCCGATCTTTCTGCCTGGGTGAAGGAATTTGGCCTCAGCCAAAAAAAAAGGGGGGGGGGGGGGGCAGAGAAAAGGGGGGCTGCTCTTTTCAAGCCCCTGTAGGCACCGCAGCATTGAACTGTGTCAGGCTGGAACAGACAGAGGAGGAACACGAGTCTATTGTTGGAGACACCATCAAAAATAGAAGCAGAGAGAAAATGATCCTGAGCAAGAGTCTTTCAGGGAGAGGACCCTGAACAAGCAACGGCTTCAGCCATGGAAACCCAGGGTTCTCAGGGGTTCAAAGCAGGACCCTGAAGGCCAGGGAGCACCCATGGTGTCCCAACAATAACAGCAGAGTGACTTGCCCACTCCCAGAGAAGGGGCCAGAGCCCAGCCCAGCCCAGCGACTCCAGAGCACGGTCACAAGCACCAGACCAGTTTCAGGTGAAGTTCTTTTAGAATAAAACAAAATCTAGCTGTTGCAAAATGAAATTAAGATTGATTTCAAGAGTGCCCACTTTAGACTGCTGATGCTCTTGCTCATGTAGTTTTTGATGGCAGACAATGAAGAATCTGTAATTGGCAGAGAAAGACATACAAACTGATGAGGAACCAACCAACCTTTTCCTGCCACCTTTCAATCTTAATATGTCACTGACTCACACACAAAGACCTGAATAAAGATTAAATCTGTAATAATTTACTCAAAATCAGATGCTTTCACAGTAGGACTGAAGTGCTACCTACATGCTGATTCAGCTTGAAACAACTAAACCCACAGCTCTGGCTCATGGTAACAACTGATGAGTTGTGTTTGCTGCCAGAAGGAATGTTTAGCCACTGGATTAAATCTGTACACAAACCCTGAAGCCTCATTGGTACAAGTTCATATTCAACACATCAATCTATTGGGTAGACTCAGTCTAAATGGGAAATCTCCTCCACTGCCATTATTGTTGTGCTGGATCATCACTCCTTGGAAGCACCAGTAAGTGCTGCTTGCAATCCTCAGCAACAGCCCTGGCTGCCATCTGCAGGGACCTATGTCCTACCTGCAGGAAGAAGAAGCACTTGGCATCTCACTGCAGCCTTCCTCACCTGAAGGAATTTGCTTAGCTCTGGGATACGTCTATTTTAAATTTTGGCTTCTGCATTTTACAAACATAACCCATGGTCACAGGTCGGCACATAACCAACACGTTAACATCTATTTGTGAATGGACTAAGGCCAGAGTATAACTCACAGAAGTGAGAAGTCTGGTGCAAAGTGTCCCTGCCCATGGCTGGGCATTGGAACTAGCTGAGCTTTACAGTGCCTTCCAACACAAACCACCCTGGGATTCTGTGATTTCTCATATGAGTGCAGCATTTTTCACAGCTCCACTGCCCTTCCTCATTGCCCATTTGCCTGTAAGCATCATCCCAACACACACTCTGATCACAGCAAACCCTTGAGAGCAAGCCAGCACACCTTCCCTCATTAATTTAGCTGAAGAAACAACAATGAAAACACTTTTCATTTTAAAAAGTATCTGTGGTACCAGTGCAAGATGGAATGGGGCATGGAACAGATCCCACCCAGCATGCAGGGGCAGAGTATGGATGGCACCAGGAAGCATCCCTCTGGCACACCATGACCTGTTCCTGAAGTCAGCTTTGTAGAGAAAATCCGTATTTCGCTATGCTTTATCTTAAAAGAGATTCTAAACTGCTATTTGTATTTACAAATACGAGATATTGAAAGTTTGCCGATGTGCATACAATTAATAAAACATCAGGTGCTGCCTCTTGCTTTAAACGTCGACGTGTCTGGAAGCTGGAGAGCAGCTCATTTAAACAATGTATGTATTCTGGATAACATTTCCCTGCAAATGTTCCCTCTTTCACTATGATACCCTTTAAGAAGTATAAAACATTCCATGCTAATAAGAATCAACAGGGGAAAAAAAAAAATTCTTAGCACAAGTCCTTAAATAAATTATCATCTTTGTAACTCTGCCATAAATCCCCTGGTTGGGATATGATGATTTAGCACTTGCTGCTCTGGCACAAATCCAAATCCTTGGGTTTCTTGTTGGATAAAGTGCTGCTTTTTCACCTTTCTGACCTCACTTCAACTTCAGTCTGAGGTGACACGAGTCTCCTGGTCTCCCCACAGTCCTTGATGGGCTGTGGCAGAGAGGACACCAGGGCCTTTCTTGCAGGGCTGCAAGCAGGGGCTGCCCAGGCAGGGGGGCAGATGCCTCCTGCCAGCCCCAGCCCCCCACAGGAAACACTTGCCTTAATTTTCTCTTCTAGGAAGAAAGACTTTGGCTCCCAGAACAGGCACAGAAAAGATGCCAACAAATCCCCTGGAATACAGAAGGAGAAACCTCTAAATCCACAATGAAGAAAACCAGAAAATTCCCCTCAAAAAACAACCACCTAAAGCCTGAAGAGGAGGGGTGACATATGAGCCAGTGTTTGTTTTTTCTTGTCGGAAAGAAGCATTTGCTGCTCACTTCAGAGAGAATGCTGCTCCCAGCCATGGTGAACATTACACAGGTTACTGTTACCCAAAATGCAATTATTTGCTTTATTCCGTCTGGGTTGTCACCATGGGGAAGAGGAGGAGCAGAGAGAGCAGCTCCGAGCCCAAGTCTTCCGTGCCTCAGCTGAGGAACGTGAGCAGCATTGCCTCCTTGGTGCCACTTCTGAGGTGGAAAAATCACCTCCAGACCTGGGCATTGGTTTTTGGTGTTAGAGTCCCCTCCAGTCACTGGACACAGACAGGTGCACTGACCAGGATCGCACTTCCCTGCGAGAGTTTCCCAAGCTGCTTTAAAGGAATGCTGCTCCAGGTACACGAACACCTTGGCCACTCCACTCACTGCTTTTTCTTTACTACTTGAATATCTCCTGGCTTTTCAAAAGGTGATTCCAAGGCCATTTAATGAAGAAGTCAATTCCTCAGCTAAACAATTTTTATTAGAATATTTAAGGAGTGAATCCTGTAGCACACATGTTTATCTGGTTAGTCAAGGTTCCAGGAAAATCTCATATTAGGGGTTTGGTTGACTTCTCTCCCAGCTAAAGTGACAAGTCTCAATATCTTTACAAACTGTACAAGTAACTCCCGACCCTTTCACCAGGCAGCACCCAGGTTTTACTTCCCAACAAAACTGGGAACATCAAATTAAGGAAACCTGCTCCTTTGCTCCTGGGCATAACATTAGGTATCCACGTTGCAGTGCCAAGCAAACATGCTAGAAGCTTGTGGGTACATAACATGCCAAAAAAAAACCCTGTTGAGGAATAAATATTCTGAAGACAACATATTAATTCACCAAGACAGAGAATTAGCACAGCACAGCACCTTCCTGCTCATGGTCCTGAGCAGACAAACTCCTCACCAACAGTGATGTGCAGGACCTTTGGAGCAGCACCAAGGGGGACTCAATGCAACTACAGGAGATCCTGCTTTGTGTAATCATCTTCTGTCCATCACAACTCCACCCACGATAATGCGTCCTTGCTCACCTCTCCCTTACCTCAGATACCCTCAATTCTGCCTAAACATTGAGCTACAGCTGAACACAGTGTCCAAAAACCTACAACCACACACGAATCCATGGCAGAGGTCACCATGACCACACAGACATTTTGGGTTTGCTTGTCCTTGGCCCACCTGTTGTTTCTGCATGGTGCCCTGCAGAGACACTGATCTTCCTGGTGGGAATATGGGAGCCCTGCTCTCCTCTGGTCTTGGCTTTGCTGACGTGGCCCAAGGGTGCAGACAACAGCAGCAAGGGTCAACCCCAAGGCTGCGCTGAGAGGTGCAGAGGATGTTTTTCATTAGAACGCAAATCCAGTTAACTGTGAGTGGGAAAGGCTGGTCAGGCTACAGCAGGCGAAGGACCCCCATGGCTGGTAGTGCAGAGCTGGGCAGGGGTCCAGGGGACATGGCCAGCACTCCATCCATCCCACAGGGACAGGTTTCGTGTCCCACTGCCTCTGAGGGCACTGCTGGGGTCGGAGGCTCACACACCGGCCTTGAACTCTCCGTCTGTCTCTCGGCTGTCTCCCTGCCATATTAATTACCATTTCCTCTGCCAGGGCCAGAAAACAACCTTCACTGCATTAGCGCTAATTAAGAAGAGTGACTTTCCTATCCTGGCTGCTTAAATCACCCTCCTCTCCTCACCCAGAGCAGAAAGGAGTGCTGACAATCTTACTAAAAACAGAAGGCAACACCTCAGTCATGCTTTGAGCTGGCAAATGGGGCCAACCAGCTCTGTCCTTCTGTGGGGACAGTGAAGCTGCATGGGGCAGGAGGGAAGGGAGGGAGAAATGACACATGCCCTGGGACTTGGAGGTCTGTACCTCAGGGAGAGGTGGGGAGAGCATCCTGCTTTGGAAACATCTCCTACTTGAAAGCAGAACAGCCAAAATGAGCATATTTACAACACAGCCCTGTTGGCAGAGTGGCAATGTGCCTCTCCATCAGCACACAGATCCTGAGCAGCCTGGAAGGACAGTTTTATGGAGCCACCAGTATTTGCAAGGTCCCAATTCTGATTGTCTCAGTGTCGGATCCTTATTGCAGGTACATTCAGATACTTATAATCTCCTGGAATTATTCTTCCTTGGCCATGCTGGCTGCACAGGACAGACCAGGGGTGTCTTGCTGGCGTCCCATCACGCTGACTCCAGCAGCAGTGTGGCCCTGGCTCCAGTGCATCTGGAGAGCAGCCTGTGCCACCCACCCTGGCTCCTACGTCACAGTGAAGCGCAGTTTCTGCAAGACATGAGATGTCCCTACCTCAAGTACTCGTTATAAGTGACTGGAAAAGCCTGGAGCCACCAGGAGCTTCAGCAGTATCTGAGCCTTTGGTTTACAGTCCTCTGGGAATAGCAACTGTGTGCTGAGTGTGTGCTATTATTTTAATTTTTGTTGCTGACCAACTTCCAGAATCAATAGAAGGCAAAAGTCCTGCTCCACACAGGAGGCAGGTTCAGAGATCTTGAGTGGTGGGAAGCCCCCAGGGCCCAGAGCCAGGGCCCAGAGCCAGTGCCCAGCACTGGATGAGGTGGATTTCTCCTAAATCACATTAAGTCATCCACAGAAACATTAAAGAGTTTCCTGACATTACAATTCTGTGCAAGCAGTTAGAGCTGTTGCCATAGGAACACTAACAAATATAGGGATGGGTATAATTGGGAATAAAAGGGATGGGGAGAAGGAAGAAAATGGCCTATGTCAAGGACAAAGTTTGGACTCTGTGCTGCTCGTCTGAGTGCCAGGAGCCGCAGAGACCCGGGGCAGGCGCAGTGTGGGGAGTGGGCTGGGGGCCTCTCACAGCCCTGCACCACCACTGCCCCGGGCAGGGGGTCCGGAGAGCAGCCCCAGGCCCCATCCTGCCGTCCCCACCCCTCTGCTGCGGGCTCTGCTCCCTCTGGGGAGAAAGAGACAGTGGGTCCGTCCTGCCGGCTCCAGCCCTCCTTCCCTCCACCTTACAAAAATAGAAAGAACACATGTTCCCATTAGTCACTTGCTAGAGGGAGGCTGGGGGGTATGTGCTGACAGTCACAAAGCTGAGCTCTAATTTGAATACTATTTGCATATTCCAGGTAGACAAAGCACAGCCATATTAAAAACGTGTGTGAGGACGCACAAAGTGAGGCAGCAGCGATGACATTTGCCAGAAATCCAGCCTTTTTCCCAGCATGTTCCCTAACACCGGTGCCAGGGCCCCTCTCGGCTACTAACGCCCAGCCTGGCTGGTCTCAGGGAGGCTCTTAATTAAACTCTGCTTGCCAAGAATGCTTTGTATTTGCAGGAGTAAGGACCCAGCTGCCCTCATGGGAACACCACACAGAGGGCTTTTCCCTTTGGAAAATGCCATTTGCCAGCCCCAACAAGCAGAAGCCATCCCAAGGCAATCTGAACACAATAAGTGTCTTTCACTGCTGTTGACTAAGCTGAAATTCGTTATTTTCAGGCGTTCAGCAAGGACTAATGAGTGTCTGAGGCTCATCGCGCCGTCCCTCCTCACTGACATCCTCTTGATCTCTAAAAGCTCAGTGATCTTTGGCTTGAGCGTAACCCCGGGGAGTTCAGAGGTTAAGTTTTGGGGATGCAACCAGTGTCTGAGCCAGGCAGGATGGAGCTGCACCAAGGTCATGGCAAAACACTGCTGGAGAGGAAGAATACCCAGACTCCTACAGGTGTCTGTTATTTTATTTATATTACCCACCAATTCCCAGATGTTGCACCAAGAACAGAAGGTCTCACCAGTGCCTCACCAAGCCTCTGCCAACTCCAGCAAGACCAAAGGTCAATAGATGCCAACTCTCTTTATTCAGGGAAATATTGTAGATTTTTAACCATCATTTCTGGTTACCTGTTGGTCCACTATGAATCTGCAACACAACATACCAAAAAATGATCCTGTCACCAACACTGGGGCGTATACAAGGGCAGAAATAATGCACAAGGAGACACTTGCCTGACAGGAAAAGCTCCTAACCTGGCAATATCTACTTGGAATTACCTTTCAACTAATGTTTTTAGCAGAATTTATTAAAAACCTGTCCTGGGTTGCAGTGTATTCTATTACCATCCCCATCAGCTGTTAAAATCAGGTGGGGCAGTGTTTCCTTGCCTCCTTCCCCCCAGACTATCTTGCTGTTAATTGCCCATCATTGTCCTGCCGCCTGACTCAGAGATAACTCCCTCCGGACTATCTCCTGTTAATGAGCCTAATCAACACTCTGCCTCATGACTCGTTACCCCATTGTGAGATGCTCCACCCAGAGGGAGGAACCAAGCATCCCATCGTGGATATAAGCTGAGGCTGAACACCAGAGACACCGGCTTCCCACTGGATTTCCAGAGGACAGGAGCTACACAGCCACCACTGGACTTCCTGAGGAAGAGCAGACTGTTTCACTACAGGATCACTGCTTCAGAGGACTGCAGCCACCATTCTACCAGACTGCTACCACCACCCTGCCTAACAGGGTGTCAGGTTGTACCTTGACTCTGTCAGTTTGACAGTGTTTTCTTTTACCTTTTTTTTCCTCCTTTTCTTTAATTTCCATTAAATTGTTATTCTGACTTGGTGCCTCCCACTGGTTTGTTTTCAAACTAGCACAAAACCATGTCTCTGCAAGCCATGATGGCTTTTAGCTTTTTTTTTTTTAATTAAGCAGTTTGCCAATGACAACAAAGCCAGAAAAGGATGTAACCACCATCATACAAAAACCCAGCAGCAGGTAAGAAGCAGAACAGTTGGGAAGATCCTTCAAGAATTCAGACAAGTATATCTTTGTCGCTCTGTAACAGACCTCAGTGCTCCGAGATAAAGCTATGAACTTCTGGTGTGGAATTACAGCACTGTCAGCCAGAAATCAGTTCATCTCTGAGGAACAGGAAAGGGATATTTGCACTGGAAAAGCAGCTGATTAATTGTAACCAAGGGTAAGGGGAATGGGCCAGATGGACATGGCACCCTGCAGGGCTGGAGCCTTCTCCTGTTCTCCCAGTAAGAAGGAGCTTCCTCTCTTTGTGGCTTTGTTCTACATCCATCAAAGATACTATCTGACATTTTTCTTATCCTAAGGATTTTTTCCTGCATGGATCTCACTGAACACCACCCTTCCCCTCCTGCCTGGTGACTGACTTGGAGCTCCAAGCAGAGCCATCCCTGAGGTTTGAGCAGACAGTGTTCCCAGTGTACTGATTACAACATATATAAAATAATACTTTGTACAAGTTCAGAGGGAATAATTAAATATTGCTCTCAGCTCTTGGAAGTGACTTTTACAACACTGGGTAATGAGTTACCACATTTTGACCTTTATGTCTAACTCACCTTGGCAACTTGCGGAAAAAACTTCGACCACTATATAAGCAAAAATAAGAGGAAAAGGAAAAAGCAGGCATAGGCACTGCTCCAGTAGGTAAAGAACACAAACACCAGGTATCCATCCAGGAAGCCACTGAACTACTTCCTAGTGTTGGATTTAATAGCAAATTACCAAAGAGACACTCCACATTACTACAATCTGCACATCAAACCAGGCAGAAAGCAACCTGCAATTATACAATTAGACTGATACACAAGCTTCCAGCTCGTGTTTATTCCTGCTGCCAATCATGCTGCTTACTGGAAAACAAGGGCTTGGAGCTTCCAGCCTGCCTCACACTTCCCCTCTGTGCTGGTGCATTTTGAGGGGCTTAACTGATCACATCCCGTTCTTTCAGCACCTTGATGAACCCAGCTTTAAGATTACACCTTGCCCAGGTACCTTCGGCTGTACCAAGATCCATCTTTATACATGGGGCACAATTTTTCCCAGCAGCAGCTCACTGCGTAGAATGTGAGAGTAGCAAAGAAGGGACAAATAAGTGTTTACTTATAAGCTGATGAAGGCAGTTGATCGAAAGCTAACAAAACCCTTGATTTCAAATGAAAATAATGAAATGAAAATCATTTCACTATGCTGTACCCTGATAGAGCCCATGAAAGGGGAATGCAGCCAGAAGAAGCCTTTGTATTTGAGCTTGGTCTCCTCATTACACAGTGCCTCTCAATGCCTGAACATTGAGAACATCTCAGGTACTTCAAAAACATCTGCTTGGTCCAGTTCAACGCACTGGTGACCCCTCAGGTCCCTGTGATAATTCATATTTCTCACCCTGTCTTTAGCCACACCTGTTCCAACAGTTACACTTTGTGTCCCTTGAGCTTCGCTCCCTCACAGGTACCCATTGCAGCCAAAATGCTGCACCTTTGTGGGGAGCCCGTGCACCACCTGGATTGGATAAGGCTGTCCTGAGGTGCTGTTTACCCAGCACAGCAAGCTGGCAGAGCCCACACAGACACTGATCTCTCCCAGAGAGCAGCGGCATCACACTGTGGCTGCGTGAGGTGGAGGCTTTCTCATCCATCCAGCCTGTGGGAACAGGGGTGTGGGAGTAAATCAGGGTGCCCAGGATGTCATGCCAGCACAGCTTTGAGGGTAAAGGCAGGGGATGCAGAACCTCCCAGCAGACCTGGATGGACACAGCCTATGCCTGGCAGGAACCAAGGGCGTGGTCACCGGCTATTGAAGTTCTGTCCCATCACTCGGGCACGCACACATCACAGTGACTGTTTTACATATTTTGTACATATATGCAAATAAACCAGCTCATGATTATTATCTTTTCACGAGTTACTTTGTTTAGGTGTCTGAGATTTGTTTTGCTTTCCTGTCACACCTTCCCACCAAAGAGACCTTCATTTCCCAATAAATGGTGAGAGATTGTCTCCAAGACCTTCACAGCACTTTACAGCTCAGATCTCAGTGACTCACACATGTTTTTGGAGCCCACATCTCACACTGGCGGGAAATGATTCAGGTGTGGAGGCACAACAGCTCAGAGACACCGAATGGCATTGGCAAGAACTCAAGCACTGACAGGACACGTTAAAGCACGAGGCACAAACTCTGTGCCACGGCCAGTGTCACGGCTGGGAGATTCAGTCTGCCCTGGTTCCCTCCTTTCCACCTCACGGGATCAGTGCTCTAACCCTTCCCTGTGGCATGCTTTACCCTGAGGGTTATCTCCCTGGGCCGCAGGATCACCTGCTCCTGCATCCACCCACACACCTCCCATGAGCAAATTGGGAATTCCTTCTGCTCCCTTCCCTCCAAGGGAATTTCTGCATCTTGGCAGAAATTCTTTTATAATGCCATGCAACATTTGGATTTACAAAGGCAGCGACACTACAGACCAGTCTGGGATTCAAATTAAGCTTTTCCCCTCAGGGTGAGGAGGCCAGCAAGACCTCCAGCTACATTTTCAGACTACATGGCGATTCACGTGCCTTTTGGTTGTGAAAATAAATACAGGATTAAACCCAAATGCAGGGTCCTGCAAAAGCTCGTGGAGCTGCAGTAACTCCAGCTCCAGGTCAGAGTGCTCGGGCTGCCGGAGCCACCACCAGCCCACAGCTGCACCACCCACACCCTGCCACCACTCCTGCACCCACCACTCCACCACCTGCCTTTCCAACCCTGAAGCTGCTGTTGCACTTTCTCACCGGGCAAAGAAAATTTTCTGTATTTAAGAGACATTTAGTAGCTGCAAACAACTGGATCAAATAGTGCTCTTCCATTTTTAACATCACCTAAGGAGAAAGCACTTCCCGTAGGCACACAGAGTTCAGCCATGCTGGGGAGGAACAGCACAGCACTAAGAGCAAAGGTAGAAAATGGAGGATGCAGATTATAAAATTCAGTCACATTTTAAAATTTTCTGCTACAATAATTCACTTTATGTAGAATTAATGTGGCTGATTGAACGTTTGTGCTGTAATTTACTTATAATTAACATTTTATGGTGAACAGATTTCACCATCTCCTTCATGCTGTGAACTCCAAGCCATAGGTCAAAAATAGAGATGAAACAGATAAGCACAAAATATTCTCACTGAAATATTAATGAGATTTTAATTTACTACTTTAAAAATACATCTTTCATCAATGCCTGTATATCAAATCATTATTTTAATTTTTTTCCACATTGTATTAAAAATATAATGAACTTTCCTAACTGGTTGAAAGACCCTGAAATATCTTTTGTGAAGAGACAGCTCAGGGGAACAAAAAGGTCCAAACACTCACAGTTATCAGAAATCTCACACGCGGGTTGGGTGAGAGTCAGCTCAAACTGAACACAACACCTTCACCCTTCACCAGCTAAAACTGGGGCTCTCCACTCTCAAACCCTGTGATCCAGCACAGAGGTCCCACTCTTCCCACCAAGATCTTATTTAAAAGCACAAGGTCAATCTGTAAAAATAACTCAACTGACAGAAACTGCTTCCTGTGTTTCAACAGGAGTTGTTGCATTCGCTGCCGAGATACAACACAGACAAGGCGCTGCTTTGATCAGTCATTCCCATCTTTCCAGCCTGTTCTGGCTACATTTGAAACCTCCTCTGCTGTTAAGGAAGACACCACGAGTCGAAGGAAAAATGGTCTGGGAAGGAAGTCAGAAGAAAACTTGTATAAAATCTCCCACCCTCTCTCCACGTGCGCTTGAAGCCTGCCCAGAGATGACAGACCACATCTGAATAAATTATTGAGTCATCTGCAATTCATCCCATTTCCTATATTCCAAAGCGCTATCAGACAGGCAACAGAGGACATTCCCGGAACGCTCTGATGACAGAGAATGAAGATATGGGATGACAATGAAAAAGTCAGCAGAAAATCATAAGTCAATGGGACTATTTTATGCTCTTTACTTCCTAGCCTGCACCAGGCCATTCAAACAGCTCATTGGAATTTCAAATGAAAAGCTGAATAATACAGGATTATAAATCTGTTACAAACAAACCTAAAACGCATCAAGAGAAATATACATGGAATTTTTCTTCTGAAACTGCTCGGGTTTTTCCTACAGGTTTGTTTGCTGGGAATCAGCAACTATTTGTTTTGAGTGTAAAGCTGCCTTTCCTTTTTTTCTTTTTTGTTTAATTTACTTTTCTTGTTTAGATTGAAGGCCAGTGCCTGCCACCGCCTCGATCCCTCCAGAGCTTGAAGAATGGAATCCAGACCCTTTCAGGTTTCTCTATGCAGCCATGGGCTTGCTCTCTTTTTCCCTTCAAGGCAACATGAGTAAAAAAAAAAAATTTACCTGTGGGAGAAATTTCAAGAGAAACCAGATCCTGAACAGCATCCCACCACAGAATGACTCCAAATAGGAAGTTAAATTCTCATCTGCAGAAAGCAGGACCCGTTGGTGGAATAGCAACAGGATTTCAGACCGGTCTGGAGCCCACACCCTCCTGTGACATGGGAGAAGCATATGGGGCTCTTTCCAAAATTGTTCTGGGAGACTTGGGGACTGTTCATACAAATATCTCTGCTCGTTATTAGAGCTACTCGTTAGAAGTTCTTTAAAAAGAAAACAAAGTCTTAATGGATCCTTTGAAGGAAACAATTCAGAGCATTTGTAACAAACAAGCTACCACCAAAATCTGAGAGGGGTGAGAGCACTGCTTCTGGAAATAGCAAGGAAAAATCCCACGTTACTAGAAAATACGTATTACTACATTAATTTTCATTGGTTTTTGTTTTTAAAACATTTTTCACTGTCAGAACAAAAAAAAAAAAATACAACCAAACAAGCCCTGAACAGCAAGGCAGTGAAAAGCCCCAAAACATAGCAACTGAATACTGAACCAAGAATTCCCAAATAAAATATATAATATGATATTACAGCAAATCATCCACAGAAATCTCAAAAAACTCCAGGGCTTCTCAGACCCTGCCAGGCAGCAGGATCACGTGCATTGAGCCAGGACACTGTGCCATGCTTTGGGACGCCAGAGTGGGGGCAGGAAGAGGAGCCGATGGCTGAGGGTCCCCAGAGCAAAGCGTTGCCCTGGGTGCTGAGCCCTGCAGTGACAGGGCAGGACAACGCAGCTGCCCAGGGGCTGGAGAGGGAGCTACCAAAGCCAGGGGCTGCTTAAAAAATAGAATCAAAAAACTGCAATGAGGTCAAAGTCTTCAGCCCTTCAATCCCCTCCCTGGTGCCGACAGACCACCAAGCTATATGGACTCATCTTTAAATGTTTCAAGAATTAATGATGAGAAACTACTCTGACAGATGGTATCTCTGCACTTTCTCATTCCCAGGATCTCTGTTATCTTCTAACACGCAAAATTTTTTTCAGAACATCAACTAGGCTTCTGCTCAAACATTGGGCCAAACCTTGAGAGAGCGGCTCCCACAGGCATCTGCTTAAAGAAAATTTTAGTGCAAAATCTGAACGAGAACCTTAAATTCTAAGCACCGAGTCTCAGAAACATTATTTACAAAGCCCCAGGTTCACCTGGAGGAGACATTAATCATGGCTGGGACCCTGGGGCTCCCTGACAGAGATGAGCAGCAATGACACAGCGATGTCGCATCCCAGCCTCGCCCAGGACACCCAAATCCTGCTCGGAGAGCGGGGAAAGGCATCCTATGGAGGTATTAAACCAGCTTGCTGAGTCTTAAGGAAACAGAAATGAAATAAATAGACAAATTAACAAACACTTCAAAGATAACAAGGAAATCTCACCAGTTGCAGCACATGTCCACTCAGTTTCTTTTTTTTTTCCTGAGTGCCTTTTCCTTAGTAAAAGCCATCAAAGATCATTGTGAATTAGTAATAATTTTTTTTAGCAGCATTGAAGAATTAAAGCAAGAGAGAAAGGGAAGGCATGCGAGGGAGAAAAGGAGGGAGAGAAAGAGAGAGGTTAAGCTCAAAGGCAGAGAGAGCAAAATGGACCAGATTATACAAAATTAAAAAGCAAATACGCACAGACAATTTGTGCCAAGTGATTGCAAGCAATTACAGTCCGGCTTTTCTGGAGGGAAAATTGGGGGGGGGGGGGGCCACTCTCTTTCTAAATTAAAAGGTGACTTTATAAAGACAGGAACAGAT
>NW_024581064.1:517664-535177 GCF_017639235.1 Corvus kubaryi | reverse complement strand
GTCAGCTTAAAAGGAGACTTTATTCATTCCTGATCAGCTTCTCCTACTATTCTCTCTTTTATTCTCGGATATCAATTTTAAAAAAAATCACCCTTCAGATGTTACATGTCTAACCCTGGGAATCCCACCCCTAGGCAGAGAAGGAGGATTTCAGCTTCCAATCGGTTCTTTCTATAGCCCTGAAAAAGCAATTTGCTCATAAAGGATAAAAAAAAAAGAAAGGGAAGGGGGGGGGGGAGAAAGAAAGAAAAGGAGGGCAAAAAAGGGAAACCACAACAAGGGCACACGTTCCTCTTGGAGGAGAGCTTCAATTTTACTGTAATTGTCTGAAGAAGAGCTGCTTTGATCTGCAGAATTATTATTATGCTCCAAATGCGGGCCTGCTGCTGTCCCAGCTGGGCCAGACATGGGCACACAGAGGGGCTCTGGAGTTTATTTCGGGAGCACCTGAAGCTGCCCCGGGCCGTGCTCAGGGCCTGGCAGGGCAGCCACTCAAGCCCCGGCTCAGCAGTGCAGGGGATTAACCCGGGGCTGGCCTCGGACGCGGGTCAGCAGAGGGCTTAAGGCAATCTCTCCTTGGCCTCCCTCCAATCCCTCGCCAAAGCACTCGGAAGAGGCTTCTAGGCCTGTATTAGAATTCCTGTCTTATAGCACTACGTGTTTTTGTTGGGAATTCCTTCATTTCTAGATTACAACTAAATCAGCTCCCATGTTTGAAACGCAGCTCCCTGCCCCGTGCCAAGTCAGGCCGGTTCTGTGGGGAACCGAGAAGGACCCAGCCCCAGACCCAGCAGCACGAGGCCACCAGGGTGGGTACGAACAGGCTAAGAGTAAAGTAGATACCTCAGAAATTTAGGATTTTCTCTCATCAACTAATGCTAGCTGACATGTATCAGGATGTTTTCCATGCCCCTGATCAGGTCCTGAGTGCCCCATGCTGCCATCAGAGGGGCCGGGTGCAGGTGCTCATGTGTGGACACAGCATTCTTTGCACCCTCACCCTCCTCCATCCCTTTCCCTTCAAATATCCCTAACTTCTGCTAAAATTTCATCCACAAAGAGCAATTTTGAGGTGAGGCACAGAACAGCATCCAGGAACTGGTGCTGGGATATTGGCCACCAAGTATTATTGCAGCTTACTAAGAACAGAATAAGGATGTTGATATTTCACCAAATGAGGAAAGCACTTTACACCTAGGAAGTTTGAGATATGTATGATCTTAAAATCTTTCCATTATTATATATACAAAAAACATACTTTGTATAAGTAAAGGTTTCTAAAATCTTATTTGTAGAACTTGGAGCCGCCTGGTAACTGCCAGCCTGCCTTCCCATGGAGAAGCCTATGAGAAATGGTACAAATCATTTATTAAAGTCTCTAACATCTTTCTGAAATAGTTTGCCTGTAAAATACGCAGCACACCCAAAATACACCGAGACATGGCGCGACACAAACGATTTATTGGCATTAGTCTGGGCTGAGCCCCGTAAGTCACGCAGGGCCCCACTCTTTGTAAGTGTTGCCGTCATCCCAAAGTCATCAATAACACCTTGACTCCATTGCAGCCGAGCAGGAACTGTGTATCTATCTCAACTATAAACATACACAATTTTTCAGTCAAAGAGTAATAGGCAAATAGCTGGATTTCACTCATTTTGTGTTCTCCAGGTAGTAAAATAGACACATATTTAATGTACATACCCAAAAGTGCAGTGCCAATAAGTAGGGAGAGTCATATATCCCAGTTAGTTTATGAATGGCTGTATTTTATGGTTGTACTGCTAAAGCCGTATTTGCATGCATCTAAATATAGATAAATATCTGCAAAGCCAGAACCTGCAGACATGAAATAGAGAACTGGATAAACGCAAGGCAAGACACATGATAAAAATAGTCCTAATTTCTCGATACAATTATGAACTCTTGACTAAAATTGCTACTTGGGTATAGGATGCTGAGGATATGCAGTGTCCTCTTGCGCTGATCCTGGAGGCTGCTGTTGGAGCTATTGCTCTTTTGTTTCATAATTTTGCTAATTGGTCATTAAGAAGTCTCTAATTCTAATTCTGCCTTTTCCAGCAACACACTGTGGGTCAGAAAGGAAATTAATCTGCCTCTGTACCTAAGTTTCTCCAACTGCAATACAGGGAAACACAGATCCATCACCAGTCCTGCAGGAGTTAATCTTTTAATGTTTGTATCAATCAAGTTGTCAAGTGCTATTTAAGTGCTTATTATTACTCATACAATAATTCTCTCCTTCTGGGCTCTGTAGGTTTGTAAATACCTCTTCCATCACGCATGTGAGGTTCTTTTGGGGCAGGAGAGACGATCTGGACCACAGGCTGGCCAACCACGGCTCTCTGTGGGTGGATTCTGCACACCAAGAGTTCCAGAGCACGGCCGACCACGCGTTCCTGATGCCTGCTCCCCTGCTGGGGGACACCTCGCCCCTTTTGTGTCACCACAGCACCTCTGCCAGCTGCCCTCTGCTCTGGGTCAGGGAACTGGGGGAGCCTAAGGACATGTTTGTATCTTATGCCCGAGTACCACTACAGACAACCTTGCAGGAGGAGCATCTTTCCCACGAGGTAACCCTGGGGCAAGGGCCTTCACCTCCCTTCCGCCTGTTTGTCCTCCTCGCACGCCCTCTTTTTTGGCCTGGAGGCACAAACTCTGAGGAGCTGTTCTGTTTACCCAGAGCATCATTTGCTCCAACTGCTCCAGGGAGAAACTCCCTTTATTTAGCATGCCTGGCTCTAAAACACCTTGCTGTGAGGTCCTGCTCAGGGGCCACATGCTTGGCCAGCTCCTGCACTTGGGCAAGAGGAAGGACAGACCTTTATTCCACATGGAATCCGTGCTCTTTATAACACTTGCCTACACCCAAGGCGTGCAGCATTCCAGGCACGTGCCAGCTGGGATTCCTGGAGCCTGCCTGCACTGGAAGCTTCTTTAAAAATATAGCAGCTCCTCATCTAGTCTGCTCCCAAAATGAATTCTCTCTACTGGCACCAGTGAAGCTAAATACAACTTATAAAATATTGAGCAGATCTTCATATGGAATGCAACTAAAAAAAAGTGACACTTTAATTATTATCTTTATGCTCCAGAAATATCCCATCAATATGAGGAGCAGATAATTCACAGCCACTGTTCAAAGCACTGTACAGCATCAGGAGCTGCTGGTGCCTCATCCATACCGGGCACACAAACATCAGTGTACCCGTGCACGCAGCCTGTAGTTATTTATCAATTGTTTATGCAGCACTTAGTTATGAATGTATTTAATTTATAAACATTGATATTGCAGAGCAAGAGATGATAAATTCAGAAGAAAAATATCGACTCACAGAGCACGACCCCCCTGCCTCATTTAACCGAGAGCTCTGTTCCTCATCCAGGTGCCCTGACCTGGACCTTCCTGCCAGCAATCCCAAAGACTTCAGACTTGGGAAGAGCAGTTTCCAACACATCTCTTCCACGTGATGCTTTCCACAGCAGTCCTGAGCATACCAGCTCTGCCAACCTCCTGAGCTCAGCTTACCCAGTCCTCTGCCCATGACTGATCCTCAGGGACTCTGCGAGATCCTGTGGCTGCCTATGTGTCAGCAAATTACACAACTTCCAAATTATTTTTGTGTTTTCAAAATAAGCTGTTCTACATGCAAAACTGCAAACCCTTCAGTCAATCACACAATAAATAAATAAATGTCTCTGTATAATTTACTGGTTAAAGAGCTCATTTCCCCATTGCTCCAGCAGTGACAACTGCCTAAACCCAAAGTCCATCACTTTTGAAAGAAGAAATTTATCAGGAGGGTATTTTACCCCAGATTTCTTTTCCTGCCCACTCTTAAGAGTGTTTTCACAGAAGATTTTTATTTAAACTGTTTTTTTTGTTAAAACACATATATTTTTATGTTTTCATAATGCACCGGAATTTGACAGCACAGACCAAGCCATGGACAAGCCAACTTCTGTCATGTATCCTTCTCTTTCCTCAAGACTATACATGCATTTTAAATAGCATCTTGAATTAAAATCCACAATTCTAACAATACTCATCTTTTTTTCATCGTCTTAAATACTCTAGACCCAAACCACCCCTTGGTTTGAGTCTGAGCTTTCTGCCCCCAGTGTTCTAAAATTATTTATTTCTTCTCTGCTAGCAGCTCTGCCAGCTCAATGTTTGTTCTTCACTTTCAAGGGTATTTTATTTATTTTCTTCACTTTCAGCTGTTGGAAATGGCAAGAACAAATTTATATAACGAGCCTTAATACAGTTTCTCCCATAAAGTTCCCTATTTATCTCCTATTGTAGTGATTTAGAAAGCACAAAAATGATGGGAAAATACAGGTGTAGTGATAAATCCCTGGGACTGATAGTGAATAATTTAAAACAGTCTTTATCCATGGGGTGATGCTTGGAACCCTCCTACTCTGTGTGAACCTTTCCCAGTCACTTCGACTCCTCCTTCCATAACACTCACAGTCGTATCCCACTCATAGGATTTGTCTCCACACAGACAAATAAAACCCTGTTTATTCCAAATCTCTCCCATCTCTTGGCTTGAATCACTTACCTAATAGCTACCACCTTTCTCTCGATGTTTGTGATGTCCTGGATCCTTCTGGATAAACTGCTGGGGGGCACACACACCAGCATCAGACAGCATACTGCAGAACAGCCCGTGCACCCCACAGGAAAAGGGTTTTAAAGTTATCAACAAAGGTTCTTCTGTTGGTATTTCCCTCAAACACTAAAGCAAATTAGGGACCCTAACCAGCAGGAATGACACTAAGACCTACCCTTCACCCAGCCAACAGTGTGACCAGCACCAGAACCCCTCGACCACACACACTTGGATACTCCCTACGCTCCAGCATCACCAGATTCACCCTCCGGGCTCCTGGGGAAGCAGCTACACACTGAGTTTGTGTTTTGTACAGCACCAGGTACACTCCACACCAACAAAAGCCACGTCAGCTTTTTGGTTTTAATTATTTATCTATTTTTAATAGTGGTAAGAAATGACTTTCACAAGTGCTGCCTTTGCTCTGAAGACCCTGGTGCAGAGAAGATGGAGCTCACCATTTATTCCCCGTTTTTTTATTTACAGACCTATCCACGGGCAGGTCAGAGTCCGGTGGAGCCCTGGCTCTATCCCCCTTTCCCTCCAGCACTAATTAGCAATGCAATCCCACAAAGAGTGAAGTTGCCCGAAACCTCCCCTCACTCACAATGATTTATGTTCAATTTGTACAAATGGAGAAAATGAGATTTCAAATTTCAATGCCATTTCTGCAATGAGGTGATTAAAAGAGAGAGAGGTATTGCGTTCTACTGTATAGAATATTGATCCCAGTGCTATTTTCCTTAGCAATAACCATTAGCTCAGTATTATTTGCAAACCTCTAATGTGAACCTGGAGATGTAATTTACATTTGTGCTTTACTTATTTGCTTTAACAAAACAACACAAAAGCTTTGGGTCTTTCAATCTATCCTTATTGTCAATAAAATTAGCAGTTCATAAAAAAATTAATGTATATGCAAAACCATCACTTCCTTGTAAACTGCACCGAGACTGTAAACGTTGCCCAGAACAAAAGGGAGATAAACTATTAAAAGGCTCTGGCCATTAACAAATTGAATCCCAACCAATTTTAGAGGAGCTCTCTTTTGTCCCCTTCCTTAATTTCTGGGCCCCTGGGAGCCCAGGAAAGTTTTGGAAGTGTGGGGAAGTGTCCCCAAGGAGCAGGGTGTTGACAGGGTGCGTGTGACGGGGCCGTTTCGGGGTCAGACGCGTGGCCGGAGCTGCCCACGGCGGCCGGAGCTGCCCACGGCGGCCGGGCACACGCAGATGTCCCGGGGAGCACCCGAGGGAACAGACACGGGAAGAAAGAGCGCAGTCGGCGAGAAAGGCACGGGCGCTTGTCAGCCCCAGCCCCTGAATGGGACCAGGCAGCTCCTCGTCCTGCTGCTGCTCCCTCCAAACCCATCAGCTGCTTCTGCTGCCTGGCAGAGTTTAGAAGATGAGAACAAGGAAAGAAGAGGGAGAAAGGGAAGAAAAAAGAAAAAGCTAATGACCCATAATTGCCATGATAGTGGAATAGGGCCCGGGCAGCTGTTTTACATTCCCGGTATGTATAGTATGCAAATATCTACAAAGGGCCGACACAGTTTCTCTATTGTGGATCCTGAGGGTAACCAAATTAGCCTTTGGCAACCATGGTAATTGGGAGGTGCTGTTCCCATTAGGAGTCCTGCAAATTATGAAGAAAAATGGACCAAAGGCTTTGTCACAAATAATAATGCTGAGAAGAAAAGAGCAGGCAGCCGGCTTTGCTTGCTTGCCTTTTTTTTTTTTTTTTATTCCTACATTGTGTTGTTAATATCTCTCTGTTTAGTAATAAGAAAACAGTCCTCACTGCCTTGCTGGACCCTCCTGGGCTTTCCACGGCAATATTGAGTTCTGGGAATACTAAATATGGGACAGCAACATCAGCTGAGAATTCCCCAAGCAGAAGCCCCTGACCAGGCCCTGTGTTCAGACAACGCTGATGCTGCTCTGCGTGGGGTTAGCTCCAGGAGCCAGGATTGGGATGAAGAGCCCAGAGCTGGTTCTCTCATTCACAAAGGCTGCAGAGCACCAGCCACTTTTCCTCCCTATCTCAGATTCATGCAGCTAAACACAGATTTGTTCTCTGAATCACCCAACTTTGCTGCACAAGAGGCTCCATTTCCCACTAATTATTTGAATTTGTCTTTCACTCTTCCCACCTTCTTTGATCATTCCATAGTTCTCAATCCCAGCATGCAGAATCCTGTTTGATTGTTATGATCTACTAAAAAATTCACAACTGCCAACTTTTTGAGTGGAGCTCTCAGCTGTGACACCACGAGTCAACACCAAAAACATTAAATGCTGTTGTCTCTAACACTCCCAGAGCAGAGCTCACTGTTCCCACGAGCCCTTGTGCCTGAGGTCCAGCTGAACTCCCCACACCGAGACACAGCCATGAGATCAACCCACATGTCCCATCAGCCAGGTTCAGGTAATGCTCCAGCCTCTCTTCTGTCCTGCAAATCTCAAGAGTTTTGGAAAACATCACACTTACAATGAAAATTAGGAAATGGTCTCACTTGCTTATGTATTTCTTACCCAAGTCAATGTTTTGCCTAACTGGCAGCATGAACAGTCCTTTTTCAAGGAAGAGGAGAGCATCTAGGCCATTTAATATAAAGATTCAGAACGACCTCAGGAATCCACACTGACTGTGGTGGCTGTAAAACCCAAATTAGCGAGTTTTATAAGAAAAAAAAAAAAATTACAAACCAAGTCTCACAAAGAGCAGTTGTATTTTAATTTTTCATGCCAGGACTAACTCTTCACCTTACAACTACTGCAGCACAAGCCTTCAGCCCATATCTTTATTTTTTCATGGTTTCCCCTCAGGGCCTCTTTAAAGAGCCAGCAGAAGAGTCACTTCCCTGCTGGTGCAGTTGGCACGACTGCAAGTGTACTTAAAGTTTGCGTCTGATCAGGTTTATGTGTATTGGATCTGAAACCAGTTAGTCAATTCTTCCCGGTCCCTAAGTGGCGATTTGTGGTAATGTCTACATCAATACTCACAGAGCTGCGAGCTGCTTTACGTAAAGCAAATGTCTGCAGGATGGAGGGGCCGCTCCGAGGGCTGCCGGCTTAATGGAGATGCGGCTGGAAACAGAACCACGCGGACACAACACAAGTGCCGCCGCTAAAAGGCCCATCCTTCACCCACGCACAGCCTGGCGCGGCCGCTCGGGCACACGCCCTGCTCCCAGACACCGGGGCAGGCTCTGCAGCCTCCAGGTCTGTGCCCAGCCAGCCCCTCGGGCTCGGGACCAGCCACATCCAGCTCTGCTCTATTCATTCCGAATATTCTTTCTCCCTTTTCTTTTCAGCACCAGTCCTGATCCCCCCCTCCTGCATTTCCTTACTCCCTGGGCTCCAGAGGGTGGATACAGGGCACAAATTAGAAACGGCAGAAGGCCAAGAAAACAAACCAACCAACCAACAACCCCACACTAAAGCAAAGTGTAACAGAAAATTAGAGAAAGGTGAAAGATGTTATAGCATGAGAAAATTACGATTAATGAAAAAGCAGGAGGTGGCTACTGTTCAAACTACAAACAACAGAAAACAACTCTGAGCAATAAACAGTATTAGATTAAGCGTTTCCAGTAACAGCTTTTTTCTTTAATATTTGTCTCTTCGGTCCCAAACAAAACACAAACCCTTCCGAGAAAGGATTATCTTTGTTTGTGAAATGCACAGCAACACAGGCTGACCTCTGCAAGGCCTCGTGGCATCACTGACCTGCACACACCCACAGGTGTGTTGTGTTCTGGGGAGAACTTCCTTACAGGGCCATTTCTCTGTGAGATGCCCATGGACAATGGGGAAAACATGACCCAGCTCCTGTCACACCCCACATCTCCTCCTGCACCTTGCTGCTTCTGCTTCACATGGCTTAAAAATGCCAGGACTTTCACAGCAGCTCCACAGCAATTTACACCTTGTAGGTCATTTAAATACACTGCCTGAAGTGTAAAATCTGGGAACTGTCAGTAAACCTGAACTTGGCAAAAAGCATTGCAATTTATTACAGTAAAGTGCTTTCTGTATAGCAAGAGCTGGCTCGGATACATCACATCTCAAACAAAAATATGGAATAAATGATCTCCCAAGTTCTCTTCCAACCTGTTTTCCAAGACTTTACAAAGAAAAAGAGCAGAGCACAAACACTGTGGAGCAGACCTGGCATTCCACCCCTTCGGAGCACACAAATTCCTACTCTGCACCAGCACTGCAACAAGCTCCTGTGCTCCAAGCTTCCAAGCTGCTCCAGTATTGAAGATACGACTTCAGACCCTCAGTCACACCATCTAAAACTTAATTTCAAACAAACAATAAAATCACCAGAAAAAAAAATAAACCTGATTTGCCAAACTACAGCAAAGAAAACATTCCCAAATCTACCAAATCTCTGCACCCTCAGTTCTTCCACACAGGCAAAGAGGGTTTGAGCAGTGTCATTCAAGGGGGTTGTGAAAGCTTCACTTTCTAGCAGAGAGATCCCGCCCAGCAACTGCAGACAAAGGAGCCTGTTATTTTGGGAGGAAAGGGAAGGCCAGAAATACTATTTATTTACACAAATAATTTTCCTTAGAAAGGAATAATTACTGACCCTCTTTCTTTGGAAGTTCCCATCAATCACAGTGGGGCAGCAAGTCAGGCTGAGCAGGACCAGCCCCTACAGAAGGCTCAAAGAAGAGCAAGGGGAGAGAAGCAGAGATGTTTGTTCAGGAGCAGGTACTTGCAGTATTTGTTTATGGTGGGCACATTTTAAACTGATCTGACTGTTGCAGGTCTGGGCCGTGGAGCGAGCGGTGCTTTGTTATTGCTTTTGGGGTTCACTTCAGTTTTATACTCACTTCTGTTGTTCTTTCTAGATCAAATAGCAAACGATTGGCAGGAATCCTGTAAATCTGAAAGGATGCTCGTTTATTTCCCACATTTTTCTCCAACATTTCCAGAGATTAGTGCATGTAATATTTTAATACTATGGCATAAATACGCATGAGAGGGAGAGCTCTTATATTTATACACTTACAGTGTGTGTGATCCTGATATCCATGTGATTAGATACACGCACATGTGGTAAAATGCACTTAACACAAGCTTGTTTGGGGCTCAGGGAAAGCTCTACCCAGTGAGATGCAACAGTCAAATCTGGATTTTTCACCAGAAAAGAGAGAAAGTCTGTACTTCTAACAGATTTGGTATTTTCTCTCCATTCCCAAGTCCCTGAGAAATAAGTTTAAGATTGGAGATGTTTTAGCATCAAAAAACTTTGATTTGTTTTAAAGACTTTTTAAACTAAAAAATTTCCATTTCTAATTTTTTATCTGAGTTGCATTATGGGAAGTTATATAGCAGATTTATGGGACAGAAAGGCACTTTATAAAATGCTTTAAATACATATTAAAAGAAGAAAAACCATTGAACTATAATAGTCAAAATAAGGTGAAATCAAATCGAAAGCCCATCTCAGTAATTGTCTTCACAAAGCCTATGCAGACATCAGTACTTCTGCTAATGACACAGAAAGGAAAAAGATGAAAGAAAAAGTGGGATATATGGAATATTCTGGAACAAAGGAAATAGAGACGTAGTTACTACAAAGGTTACTGTATATTTATTTAGTCAAGTCTGGAGTCCATCACTAGGTAGCCTTGAACCTGTTGGATCCTTGCCTGTGCTGGACTCTGACAACCCACACACTGTCCTGCCTCCTCATTCCCTCTTGGGAAGGACAGATCAGTTTTCCTAATTCAGGTCTCCTTTCCACTCAAAAACACGGGCAGGATTTATTTTAGGAGATGAAATGACCAAAGACTGTCCTGAAGAAGAACCATAAAACAGGCTGCACACAAATGGTAAAGGAAACACGTCACCCAACAAAATGGTTGAGCATTTCAGAAACATGACAGAGGACCAATATTTGGGTTGCTTGGGTGTTGTTTTTTTTTAATGCATAGAATCCCAGAATTGTTAAGGTGGGAAAGGATCTTTAGGATCATCAAGTTCAAACCCAGCATGACCACCATGTTCACTATCAAACCCTCAGCTAAAGGCAACTGAATCAATTTGGGCCATTTCTTACTGAAATTATTAGGGTTTGCTACTGCTGGGTTCTCACCCGCTCATAGCTCAGTCATGATCCCGCACTCACAGAGAACTGATGGACACCCTTTGGGAATGGGCAGGAATGTTTGTCCTCACAGCAGTCGTTGCCTGGGACCAAAGAGTTTGGCAAATCAGTGGCTCAGATCTGGGCTGATGAGATGAACTTCAGTTCCTTCCCAATTTTAGCCCTTCCAGCCATCACTCAACACCTTGGCAAGAACCAAGTCACAACAACATCTAATGGGCTTTGACCATCATCAGAGAGTGAGAGAAGAATGAAAACCCTGCCAAGACCCTGGCAGGCTCGCTCAGTCCTTGTGACCATAGAAATGGTGTTGGAGGCAACAAACAAACCCACAAGCTCACTCCCACTGAGGGGAAAAGGAAGAAGTCCCTCATTTACCCATTCTGAGGTCACAGCCATTCTGTTTCCCAAATACCACATTAGAAAAGAGAAAAATATAAAAAAAAACCCCCAAACTATTCTTTGATTAAATTCAAGGATGGGTTAAAATGTAAATGGACTGAAAAAATAAAAGGAAGAATTTTGGTTATAGAAATTTCAAGTGTCTCTCTTTCCTGATGTCCTTTCCACCTCTAGAATAACGACTCTAATCCCTGCTGGTAACGTTCCTCTCTTTTCACTAGAGATGTGACACGGGACAGCTGGGAAGAGGAGAGCAGCAGCCTGACCTGCACCAGGTCAGTCTCCTCTGGTCACGGGGCAATTCAAAAAAGTATCTGAGCAGAAAAATGCTCTTTTTTCCCCCTTTTTAAAAATAGTATGACTAAATCCATCTGGGAGGTTGTAAACAGGTCATCTCCTTCCCCAAAACCAACCCAAAAGTGACAGTGTTCACTGTGAAATGAGACTGCAATGCTTTAAAGAAAAAAAAACAAAAAACAAAAAAACCAAAACAACTTAAAAAAAATCAATCCGAAACAGCAAAATGAAACACCTAAGGGGAACCTGGGCCGAGCGAAGACAAAGCAATGGACTGGACCCACCTGGAGAGCAAAGCCAGTCGGCCGGGCTTTGTGGCAGGAGGAACGTCCGCTCGGGCGCATGTGGCTGGAGAGCGTCTGGCGGCCGCGCCGGAGCCGCGCCGAGCGCTCCACATCTGCCCACGGCCCCGGCACGCCGTGGAGATTGGCTGCCGAGCGTGCCGGGGAGGGGGGACCAACTGCGAGGTGGTGGGGGAGTCTGGCTGACTGGAGAGAGGGGCTTCAAATTTTTTATTTTATTTTTTTATTTTATAAGCTACATACATGGAATGCAAAACCTCCATTTATTCCTTCTGGGTCATATGAGGGAGCCACTGGCAAAGATAATAATATATGAAGCAAGAGAACGAGAGGGAGAAAGAGGGAGGGAGGGGAGGGAAGGAGGGAGGAAGGGAGAGAGAAGCAAAAGGCTTTCTATTATTCGGGACACTGGTGATGCACACTGAGGCAGTTGGAAGATTAAATTAAGTATTATATCTGCTGACCCCATTGCCATGGTTACCGGACAGCGGAAAATATTAATCAAGCCAAGCCTTTTCAGCTGAACATACGAGAAAAAAATGCTAAATATAAATATATATGTACATATTTGCTGCTCTGCCATGCTAATGTGGGCTGCCAGCAACCAAACCACCTGATATCACGGAGATAAACAAATTTAAAATATCCTTGCCGCACAAGAAGGCTGACGTCAGCGTGGCGAGCGCAGCACGAGGACGGGGCTGCAGCGCTCGCTCGCCCTTCAGCCGATTAGAAAGGGAATTTGAATAAGGAATGGCGACATCTTGCTGGGTGCCTGAGCTGAGGAGGCATTTAGGGTTCTGTTCCCAACGGGAAGGGACGATCCTGTTGTCCAGCGCGAGTCCCGGCCAAGAGCCAGTTCTGCCATGCGGAGCCCTGGAGTCATGTCCAGACCGCACACTTCCCACGGGGAATTAAAGCAATTCCCACCAACCTGGTCTTCACCTTCAAACCAGAATCGTGCTCAGATCAGTGGGATTTGCCCTTGGGAGGGATTCTTTGTGTGCAGGTGACCTGAAGGTCGCTGGCCTCCCGCAGGTGGGACAGACCTGGCGTGGGGGCACGGCCACAGCCCCCGCACGCTGACACATGACACTGAGGTACCTGAGGGGACAGACAGCCAATGTGGCCGGGCTCAAAGAGAACACGGCCAACTTCTCAGAGGGTATCGTAGCTCTGCTGAACCCCTGAGCCAGGCTGCACCTGCAGCCAAAGCCCTCCACCCCTCACCCAGGACAAGTCCCTTTGCAAGGAGCCTCTTCAGTTTTTGGAAAGGGCAAAGTACAGCCAAACCAGACCCAGGTGAATAATAATTTTGATACTGAACTACTACCATTTTTTAACTCTAATCTTAAATACAGAAATGGGAACAACAACACAAATTAATCTGTCCTTTTTCATACCATCATTGGCATTTCATACAATCACTGGTGTAACTAAAAAGGGAACATAAACTCCTCATTCTCTGCTCTAACCACATACTAAAAAAGGACGTCAATACAAAGACAGTATTTCCTCCCAGTCACCGTCTTCACTTTTGCCTTGTTGTCTGTTTTTGTCTGTATTTTACAGGACAGTTTCATGGGGCTGCTGCTGACTTGTGTAATTTTCCCTGACGTATTCAAGCCAGCAGAACACTGAGGTGACAACACATCCTCTGTTGTGTCCTACCCACACATGGAGCTGCTAGAGATGAGAAACAGGAAAAAATTGAAAAGTAGAAGAATAATAAGCCACTAAACCCAATGAGAAAGCAAAGCATTTTAAGGGAATCTGAGATGGAAGCAATTAGTATTTTTCAAGAGAAGCTTTGGCTGGACCATTCCTGGAAGTGTTCGAGGTTGAATGGGGCTTGGAGCAACCTGGGATATTGGAAGGTGTCCGTGCCCATGGCAGGGCGTGGGATGAGATGGGCTTTAATGTCCCTTCCCACCCAAAGCATTCCATGATTCTATGACTACATTAATAAATGTACTTCATAACAGTTCTGTGGGGCTGGATATATACCAGCCTTCTCAAAATCCAGCAGCCTGAGCTCCCCAATGCAAATATACATATAAAATATTGTATAGATTATACAAAACAAATGTTCTGGTTCATTTACAGTTCTGTAAAAGCAGAGCCAAATTTACTGAAGGCATAAACAAGGACATCTATTTCATTTTTAAAATGTTAATGAAGAATGAGATTGTTATTTGTTCTTGGTCTATTTTGTGATTTTAGCCAATAGTTCTAGTGATAATTATCAACTGTTTATATTTAGATGAAAGCAGCCCATATGGCAACAACAGAACAATCTGATGTTTAGATCCTCAGCTACATGTTTTCTATAAATAATATGATTGAATAACTGTAACAAATTATTTCATCAGTCTAAAAGCAGAAACCAATATATAACAACTAAGAAAGCCATTTACTCATTATCTGCAAAAAAATAAATACCTTCCCAAGTACATTTAACAGTTAGGAAAAGAAAAAAAATATAATAATACAGATATTAGCCCATAAACGCTTACATTAATTTATCTTAAAATTTACTTCTTAATTTCCATGGACACACACAGAGTATTATGTGGGTTCCTATGGTAATTAAAGGGTCTGCCTAATTTTGCACACAAACGTGCACGGTTATGTGATGTGTTTGCACCCGAATCTTACCAAATCTCAAGCCTATTCAAGCTGTCCTGCCCATTTCTCACATTCCAAACCTTACGAATGCCCTGCTGAAAGGGAGCTCAATCCTGGGCTTGGGAACCCTCCTCAGGTTGGAACAATCGAACTAACGCCATTCCCAACGTTACGGCAACGCCAACGCACCCAGAGAGAAAGGCTTCAGCAAAGCCTTCCCGGGATTTTTGGACTCAGTCCCTCAGGCAGGATTCCAGGTTGCAGAGCCCTTCTCCTCCTCGCACAAAGGAGCGGCCCCAGGCCGGGGCAGCCGTGGGGCCTGCCCAGCCACCCCTTCCCAGAGGGAAAATGATTGCGGCACAATGGCCGGCACGGCCAGCTTAGGGCAGCTGTGTCATATAAATTGTCAGCAATGACCATAAGCACTCAGAGAAACAATTTAATTCCTCACTCCCGCCATCATGGGCTGATATATTCTTTCAAGGTCATTACCCAAGGCTAGGAGGGTCGTGTGATTAACGAGTGACACGTCCAATGAGGGCGGCTGTGCCTGAGCAGGCCTTATATTAATTAGACAGAAGTGCTGAAAAATAAACGGTGCCTGGCAAGGAGGGGCCAGACCCACACCTCCATGGCTGTGCACCTCCCCAAACTCTCCACCACCACCCTGCTCCTTCAACCTGCCACCATTCCAGAAATTCATGAGCAGCATACACAAAAGATGCTTCTTTCCTGGTTTAAATTACTTGGGCTCTCACCCCAACTTTTTCTTGAGTCTTGGTTTATGCTTTTCTTCCTTCTTACCATAGGTCACTGACTTACACTGCATGGAAGTACATGAGACTTCTGTTCACAAGTAACTTTGCATCTCCAGAGCAAATTTAAAATTAAAAAAAAGTCCCAAGGCTTGCAGGTTTGTGCCAGGCAGTTGTAGAGACACAGAGCAAATAGCACAACATACACTGGCTCATCATCAGCAATAACTGGGCTCCAGAACCTCTGAGCAGGGCAGGCTTTCCAAAGCAATAAGGCACCCTCTGATAATCCACTCTCCAGAACTCTGGGACAGCGAGCCTGCTATGCCACCCCAAACCCACATGATGCTATGGAACCAGGAGAGATGGCTCTCAGCAAAGACACGGCTCAGGACTATCCAGACTTATTATTCAGGGAAAATGTCTTTGGACACCACCTCAATCTCAGATCTCCCCCTCCACCTCCCCCAAAAACCTGGAAATCAGCCTGCTCACTCAAGCCCACAGCACACTGAACTGGGCTTGGTGTAGCTGTTCCAACAGAAAGAGGGAAACCCACTTCATTTTCATCGTGTTGGGGGTGCTGCCACGAGCTCTGTCTGAGGTTTATGAGTCAGCAGAAAATTACCCTCCAACAAAGACAGTGTACTCCAGATTTGCCTGAGCAAGAAGGACCCAATTTTCCAAGATTCTCAGCACTCACACCTTCAACTGACCTAAATGAAGCCACCTCAACAGCTCTGCACAATTACAGTCCAGTGTTACCAATATTCAACTGTTCCCCCCACAACACCGTGACACCTTCCAGCTGCTCAGGCACTGGAAACCAGGACTCCTTCTGGTGTTTTACCTTACAATGGTCTCTAGACAGGACCTTCTCCTTAGCCCCAGCCAAGATTTTGGGTACGCAAATCACTCACCCCTCACAGCAGCACCTGGCCTGCAGACAGCTCAGAGCACCCGGCACCCAACCATGTCTTCCAGGCTGGAATCCTCCAGACTCCTCAAATAAAATCTTGCCGCAGCAGTCCCTCACAGCATTCCTGAGGCAGACGACCCCCAGAACTCCATTCCCATGACACGTTCCCAGCCCCTGGCAGCTCTGCCCAGTGTGGAGAGCAGCCAGACCACTCCCCCACCCCCCACAGGTGATCCTGCTCTCTGCTAATCACCATCAATTAACTCATTAACTCAGCACAGCTGACTTTTTCAGAGCCCTCATTTTCTATGTTCAATACATTATGACAAAAAGGAATCATAAAGAAGAACAGAAGTTAAATCTAAGCAGCAGTTTTTTAGGGTGTCACTGGTCTAATGACGCCCAGTGGCTTCCCCATGTTCTCACTACACAGATGCAAAAGACAGCAGGAAGGAAAAGCAAAACTCTGCCCTAATCACTAACTTGATTGTCACCTGCTTATAATCCACCATCAAGGATTCCAAGACATTTCCCTGGGAATGTCTGTTGGGCACTTAGAAAAGAGCCAACACCTGAGAAAAGGAATTGAGGCAAACAGCCAAACACCTGTGGCTAGGTTGTTAATTAGACTCAAAAGTAATTTATTTTTTAATCCAAACCAAAGTTTCAACTTATTTTTCTAGCAGCATCATTCAGACTGATTCCCTTCTTCCTTCTGAAAAGACAATTAACAAGAAATCGCCCCCAATTTAGACTTTAGCCCAGCTGCCCCCACTTGTGTCGCCCAGGGGCAGCAGCAGAGGCACAGGTGGATCATCAGTTCCAGAACCACTGCTGGGCGTGGGCCCAACAGGTGCTTGGCTCTTGGGGCAGCTCCTTAACAAAGACCAGCCAATATTAGTGCAGGTGAAATCCAGCAAAAAAATAATTGCATAGAATATGTATCAGGAATAAATAATAACTATCAATTAACCTGGGTTACTACAGAAATAAAATCTGAACATTCCCCACCACCCACAGGCTCTGTGCTGCTGCTCATCACCTGAGGCAAATGCTCTCTCCTTCCCTCTCTTCCTTTAAAGCTCCCAAGCTCAGGGCAGTCCTGAGCAGCCACAGGTCACCCATCAAAGGTGGAGCTTCCACAGTGTCCCCAACCTGCAAGCCAGGAAAGGGCAGGAAGAACAGGATCACTGCCTGTGCAGGAAAAGCACACACACATCTAACACACACACACTGTACACACACACACACACAGAGTACACACACACACACACACACACACTGTACACACACACACACAGAGTACACACACACACACACAGGTACACACACACACTGTACACACACACACACAGAGTACACACACACACACACACACAGGTACACACACACACTGTACACACACAGGTACACACACACTGTACACACACAGGTACACACACACAC
>NW_024581064.1:509152-517654 GCF_017639235.1 Corvus kubaryi | reverse complement strand
ACACACAGGTACACACACACTGTACACACACAGGTACACACACACACACTGTACACACACACAGGTACACACACACATAACACACACAGGTACACACACACACTCTACACACACACACACTGTACACACACACACGGTACACACACACACAGAGGTACACACACACGTAACACACACAGGTACGCACACACACATACACACGTAACACACATACATAACATACACACAGGTACACACAGAGATACACATGGCAACCAAGGCCATTTGCACACCCAAACAACAGCCAAACTCTGTGTTACCCTGGGCCTGGCAGCCTTTCCCACCTCAAGGAGTGCCTGTGGTTTTGGCAGGTACAAAAGCACTCTCCAGGCCTTCACAATGGCCTTTTCCACCTTCCCAGGAGTGACCACTAGGAATTTGATTTTCTTTTTTTTTTTTTTTTTTTTTTTTTGGCATTTCCTTAACTTAATTTTGGTTCACCTAGAAACAAGAAAACCAAAAAGAAAGAAAACACGAAAAGGCTACATTAGCCCTATAACCTTTTTATGACATGGGGTTATGACTTGGAGCTGGTAACACTGTTTGATACTTCCCTACTCTTAAATTGCTGCATTTTTGGCCCTTTCTCCTAAGACTCCTCTTCGTGTCCACAAATTGCACCGCCTTGGAAATCTAGTGGGAAGAATTGAGGTTAAATCCCACTGTCTCCTCAATTTCTGTCCTCCATCGCCAACATCAGGCTGGATGCAGGATGAGTTATGGTGGAGGCAGAGCAGTTTGCAGGATTTCCAAGAGCTGCTCACCCCGAGCAGTGTGTGCACTGTGGTGGGGGCACAGGCTTGACCCCCAGTTGTGGTGCAGCTCCCACCAGTCCCAGCACAGCCTGCAAACACAGCTCACACACACGGAGCGACTCCATGTGCTCACACATGATCCTGCTGTATCCCAACACATCAGAACTGGGTTGGACTCATTTCCCAGGCGCCTGACACTGAAGCTCTGCAGACACATTCCCTGCAAAGCTCAGGACAGCCATTTGAGCAGAGGTTTTTCAGCATCAGCACCATCACCACGAGCAACATTCCCTGGCCTTACACCACACAAAGGCCAACATTAATTAGAGAGGCTAGGAAAGAAAGATTCCTCCCTTTCCATTCCAGTCCTTCCCTCCCAGTAACACCCCATTCCTGCACATCTGGGAAATGGGAACAGCACTGGGCACCGCCAGGTGGGCAGTTCACGTGAAAAGCTGATTCTCGGGCTATTTTTAATGTCTTCCCTGTGTATCCACTTACGTTGCATTTATTTAAGTGCATGTGAGTTTATGTGTTAATGCCTGCTCACATCCAGGATAAAAAATACACAGCACGGTTAGGCAAATACATGGAAATACAGACAGAATCCAATTCCTCTGGCAGACCACACAAAGGCTAAGAAATGAAAAATGCACTCACGCCCTCTGACACCCTGGCCGAGTGCACCGCGAGAGCTCTCGTGGTGGGGACTGAAGGCTGGCTGCTGGCTCCCTCTTTCTCCCTCTCCCTTTCCTGCTAAGGAGACACTTTGAGCGCCGGGATTGCTCACAATCTGGCTCTGTGATCCACATGCAGGACTGGTAATATGCCTGCTATTTCCCTCTCTCTCCCCCATCAAACCTCCCCCCCATCGCTCTTGTTCTCATGTTCAGTGGTTATTTTAGCTTAATGCGGTGACATCACAGCTCGCTCAGTGAGTAAAGCCCTCGCTGTGAATACAGAGCACGGCTCCACTGATCACTTCCCAACGATGGGATTCAGTGAGGTTTGGGATTTAGCGCTCGTCTCCACAGCAGAGGATGCTCTGTCCTGGAGCAGCTCCGTGTGGATTTCACAGTGGTTGGTACAGCCCTGCTGCAGCTGGGGGGGACAGCGATGTGTCTCACGCCCCAGACTGGGAGTGAAACCTGTGAGAGACACTTTCCATAAGTTCCCTCCTTTTTGACTAGCAGAGGAGAGCAGCTGGACACCTGTCTGTTACAGTCCTCTAAATCTGGACTGGGGGGGGGGAGGGTGTGTATGCACAGGCTGGAAGGAGGTGGTTCTTAGGTGGGGGGAGAAATGGAGCGCTGGAAGGCATCTCATTTCTCAGCATCACTGAGGAGTCAAACCCCCACCTTGCATTAAAATGAAAATACTCTGTGAATTTTTAAAGCTGAACCCCTCTACAACTCTTCATCTCCCAGTAATTCCTCCACCCCATTATATCAGATCTGCAATAGTCTCAACAGCTTTCATGATTTTGTTCCATGTTCTTCTAAAATAGGAAACAAAGAAACAGCACATGATATTAGAAAAACTTCACAGCAGAACAGATAAGATGCAGGAGGAGAATAATGCAGTCAAATAAGCTTTCCATTATTAACCACCGTGCCCTGAGGTCTACGGGCATAGTCCCAAAACCTAAATTATCTTAAATCATGAGGTTACCAATAAAGACAGCTTGGGACAGCAGAAGGGGTCTGTGATTTCAGGGGGTTTGCAGACCACATATATATGATTAACATTTCTGTGCTACGGTTTATTACTTCATTATAATATTTTCCATCACAAATGAATAGGTAAAACACCTGGCTATTAAATATAAACCTATCCCTCAGGACGATCAGATTATCACTTGAATTTAAAATCTTTCTGAATTTTTAATAATGCATAACAAATAAGATTATTTATGCACTTTCTTGGCTCTGCTTGCAGGGCCCATGGTGACATGCAACCGCCGCTCCTGAAATCCAGGTCGGGGGGGGGGGGGGGATACACACTCCCTGCTCCCCCTCTCTGCTCCTTCATCCAGCTCTGCCCCACATCCCCGCAGTTTTGGGGGATGAGGGGTTTGGGGGACACTGTGGCATGGCCAGCCCGTTTCGGAGCGCGGTAATGAGCCCTGCGGAGCCGTCAGCCGCGGCGGTGCGCAGGCAGCAGCTGAGGAATCGGGGCAGGCTGATGGAAAGTCAAGTGGAGGCCTGGCTGTCTGAAACCTCTTCAATAGATCTGTAGTCTGGACTTGAACCCTGCCCTCTCACCTCGGGGTCCCATATTTCTTCCCGCACCCCCCGCGCGCCGTCGGCGGCAAGGGGCCGCGAGTGACCCCGGTACCGCCGCCAGCGAGGGAGGGGAGCGGCGAGGGGGGAGCAGGGTCCCCGACTTCCTCACAGGTAATTAAGGGACTGTTTTCAAGGTTGCATGGGCAAAAGACAATTCGGCCTAATGAAGCATCGATCGGCCGGCGCGGGCAGACAGGCGCTGACATTCACTCCAGTACCTCAGCCCGTGGAAACCACCGCGCCGGGAACATCCCGCCATCGGCACTGCCCCTGACCCACCTGCGGAGACAGAGCCCGGCGTCCCCACACCCGCACGCTGAGCGGGATAACAATGTGCATTAGAGAGGCAAAGTGGGTTTGGGGTGGGTTTTGTTTGTTTGCTTCTCTTTGGGATAAACCTTGCTCATCGTTCCCATTCTAACCTCGCCAATCAGCACCGGCGGGGCTGGATGCATGAGGTCAGTTATGGAGATGCAGGAAATTACTGGGGATTGGCAGGGCTGGTTTTGTCAATTTGTAAGCAAAACCCTGTGTTATTGTCGGGTTTTCATCTTTTCATCACTGTCAGCCTGTGCTGGCACATGAGAGCTAAGAGCAAAATTGTCTCAAAGGCTGCTGGAAAATTAATAGTGGAGGATTAAAAATATTTTTGTGTAAAATAGAAAGAGGAAGCAGGTACTTACATTAAAAAAATAAAGCCAATTAAGCCCCCTGGAAGTGCTGACACATCCAGCTCGCCGCTCGCCCTACCCAGGCATCTGCTCCCTGGCTCCGAAGCCAAGCAGCTCGGCAGCATCGCGTTCCTGGGCTCCCCAACCTGCCCTCGCTTCACCCAGCCCCTTTCTTCTGGCCCAAATGTTTGCATTTGTAGGACATCTGAATGGTAATAAAAGGGCCAGGAAATGATAGTTGTGCCAAGTAAATTGGGGTGAATGCTGGGGGAGGGGAGGCCGGATCGATTGTGAAACAACTTGTGCATTATCCGGGAAGGATTTGCTCACGGTCCTGCGCTGCTCCGCGTACGAGAGGCCCCGCACTCAACAATAGCGTGTCCCCTCAGAGCAGGAAACACAAAGGGAATTTGCTCTGATTCAATCCACACAGTGAGGCCCCTCTGGGGCTAAAGAGGGTCACTTTTACCCTGGCTAAAAATAAAGAAAAAAGATTTTTTTTCCCCTCTAACACACACACACACGCACATGATCCAGCTGGGGAAAGCAGCCCACCTCCACTCAACCAGATGCTTAAAAATCATGAGCTGCCTCTCTCACTTTTTTCCACTTAGACTTTAGCATTTATCAGAATTTACTTTAAAAAGATTTAAACAAGTAGAACATGATCAAAGAGCAGCAAAACGGCCTCTTCCTTTTATTTCATTTCCTTGTCTAACAAGTGCTTTACCCAGGGATTGCTGAAGCACCAGCCCCTAATAACAAAGGAGGTGACACTGTGAGGGCACAGAACTGTAAACTGAATTTTGAAAGCCACACAAGAGCCCAGATATCAGGGTTGTGCTGTATTCAGATATATTTGTTTTCTAATACTTCACCTTTTTTGTTCTACTTCTAATCCCAAATTCCTCCATCAAGCACAGGTCAGTAACGATGCAGCAACTGTGTGCAACACCTGCTGAAATTACACACAACAACAAGTTTTCCCTAAAAATCACTAAAATGTAGCTCAGCAGATTCTATCTGCATTCATTTGGCAGAACAAGAAGATATTGCTGGGGACAAACTCTGCATAAAGCAGCCCCGAGCCCCCTGAGTTGGCGGAGCTCAGCCCAAACAATGGCCGCTTCCCATTCACCTTTCCCCAGCTTTTCAAAAGAACATCCCAGAAACACAAAGCAGCAGCGGGAAATGGCAATTTTATGAATCCTAATCAATCAAAGGGCTTATTAACTCAATGTGAAGCCAGATTAAAATCTTTAATTATAAATCGTGCTAAAAGGAAAAACAAAATGTACTTATGGTACATTGAAAATTCCGGATATTAACATAGTTGCCATTATCTCTCGCAATATTAAATTTCCCCTCCCTGCCTTGCAACATGCTCACCTTTTTCTGTTCCTAAAGAACAGAACCGCAGAGCAAACTCATTTTTCTCCTTCCCAGCCTTATTAAAATGTATTCCTGCTCCCCGCAGCCGGGGCTTTGCAGCGGTGGGGCTGCGGGAAGCCCCATCCTGGAGGGAGCGGGTGTTTATCAAGTGGGCCGGGTGGGAGTTCCAGATGGTTTTTTTGGGCCACAATCCAATGTGAGGCGTTTGTGGTGCTGGGAGCAGCCGCGGGGCGGGCGGCCGGCAGGGCTGCACCCTGCAGCCACGGGAAGAGGCCTTGGCGTGCGTGGGGCCACGAGCGCTTTTCTGCCAGGCAGACGTTGGGAAATGACCACGGCAAATGTAATCCCGGCTGGACGGGAGGGGGAGGGACAGCAGGGAACGAGCCGCATGTTTTATTTATTTGTTTGAAGTCACGGTCATCCCATTGTGTCCCTGTCCATGCCTGTCCCCCGGCCCGGCGCCGTGGTCAGCGCCCGCTGCAGAAGGTGCACACCCAACTTCTCCAAAACACGGCAGTTGGATGGGAAAGGGCTTCTTTTCCATTTGGAATATCAGCATTGTCAAGCCAGGCTCTACCTCTGTGGTTGAGAGCGATGTTCCTTGCGCTGCCTTTCCAGCAGGTTCCCTCGCACCCCGGCCTCCTTCCCACCCCTCCACAGTGCTGCATTTAGAACTAAGGATTTTTTTTTCCCCCCACAAAATTAGTTTTTCAAAGGAGAGTGGTATTTCTTTTAGAAAAAGATCCTACAGGACCCACTCGGACTGTGATTCTAGGTCATGTTTTACACAGAATTCCTATCTTCCTTTCTCTTGATACACTCCTTCCCTGGGATTTATTCCTGAAGCACTACCCAAAGGAAAAGCACCTTTGCTGAATTGAGATTTTTCAAATTTGCTGTCACTTTTGGAACTATAATTGAAATCCCAAATCGTGTTTCCCTTCTGTAGAACTTCAGGAAAACACAGCTGATGATTTTGAAATAGTTTTAGCTTGAAAAAAGGGGAACTTAATGTTACATTTTACAAACAACTGGTTGTCTCCAAAACGTTCACAAAAGGGGATTTCGTATCTTAGGGAAGGGAATCACTGTCTCTACCCTGTAACTGCTGCCTGAGAGTTCTGCACCGTGTCCCAAATCTCCTCTGCTGCCCCCAGTGCCATGATTCCCTGTGCAGCTATTCCCAAACCCACCCAGGCAGGGTCGCGTCCCACCGCAGTTCTTGGGCAGGTAGATCATTTTTACTGCTGCTTTCCAAAGCAAGAACACGCCTGTCTGCAAATCCTGCCCAGCAACAAAAATGGAAGAGCCTGAGGACATAGAAAAGAGAATTTTAAATATATAATCCATCTGGGAGTGAACCTTTCTGTACTCAACAGGCACTGCTCTGATTTGGGATGTTTCCCCCCTAATACACCCTTGCACGTACACTTTGCACATCTGTTCCTGCACTGAGCGCTTCTGCTGTGGCCCGTGCCCAGAGCAAGGAGCCCCACGTTGGGTTTACCAGGGTTAAGTCAAAGGTTCACCTTCAGGGCTGAAGCGCCCAACACCTCTGGGACCCTCGAGCCCCCGCCCACGGCGTCACAGTGACGCTGCTCCGAGGGCGATCTCAGCCCCATGACCAGGCACCCGAGGCTCCCATCCTGCTCTCTCCAGCTCCTGCCTTTCAGGAAATTCAGAAAAGATCCTTTGTGCCCAACTCGGGTTTCATTTCATTGCTTTTAAATTTGTTCAGCTTGACTTTTGACACTTCAGAGGCTTAAGCCTTCTTTAAGTACAACAATATAATAAATATTTGTGTTGCCAAAGGAAAAGTGGATCCGTTGTTAGTGTTAGGGAAAGCAGGATCTCTTTCTCATTCGTTTGGTATAAATAATTCACACAACTATGTGCATTTTATAAACATCATCTTTAGGAAACTGATACTATCAAACATTTTCAAGACAACACTCAGCAGCATATAAATATGCACAAAGTATTTACTACAGCAGATCTGAAACTAAACAAAAAAATTGTTAATGAAAGCAGAAAAATAACGATATTTTATGTAAATAATTATGTTAATACAAAGTGTTTTCAGATTTATTTATACAAATTAGTCATCTGAATGACAAAAAGCTTTGACAAACTACAAACACCTATCAAAAATCATATTATTTGGCTCATTTTCCCTTGCAATTTCCATCTTTAGCTTGCCTTGGAAAAGCAGATTTAGAGCCTCCCCTGCTCTCTGTCAGTACAGCAGGAACAAGCCCAGTCAAAGGCATTTTCTTTTTCTTATTAAAAAAAAAGTTTTCCTGCTTTTTTCTTCAAAATATTTGAAGAAATTGTGTTTTTAAAAAAAAATGTAAAAATTGAACAATACATATCTATTTTAATACATAATTATTTCCCAAAAAATATTCATGTGCAGCATGTTTGGTTCAATTAGGAAAAAAACCAAAACATATTTTCAAGTAACAATTTGACATGCAAAAAACATCTCTTTATTTTCCAACAGAAAGCACTTTAAAATCATCCAGGAAAGAAACGATATATTTAAGATGAGTATGAAAAATCCCTGTGCACAAACTACCCAAAGCTCTACAGCTGCATTTTTTGCACGTTTTGCTAGCAATCTAATTTTAGGATTTAAGTGTTCCCGGCTTGTTGATGGAATGAGATCTTCTTGCATTGTTAGAAATTACAAGTTGGAATAAAACTTTCCAGTGAATTGACACCCCGCGGTTCCCCCCTCAGCCCTGCTCGGGGCCTGCGGCTGCGGGGCCGCGGTCAGCTCGGGGCCGCTCCGCGCCGCTTCCCGCATTTATTCCCGCATTTATTCCCGTATTGCCGAGCACAGCAGCCCGCTCTGCCTCAGACGCTCCCACAGGCAGTGCCCGGCCGGGATAAAAAGGCGGCGGCGTTGCCGGTTCCAAACCATTTACTGTGGATTAATCGGGCCCCGCGCCGGCGGCCCCTGGGCCGGGGCAGCGCCGCGGCCTCGCCGCGGCATCGATCGGCCCCTCCCGCCCGGGGCCGGGCTCGGGGCAGGTCCCCCCGGAGCCCTCGGGGCCGGCGCGCCGGGGGAAGCGGTATTGAGTCATGATCCGAGCGGCTGCTCATTGAGGGAAACGGGTATTGGCGTCCCCATCAGCCGGAGACACCCTGGGTGAGCTTAAACAAGTCCACTCGGTTAATGTCAGGCCCCCGGGGACACGCTCAGCCCCTCCGCTGACCATTAGGCCCCTTGATGGAGTGGACAATAAACCTGACAGGACAGGCTGGACACTGCTCACGAGCGTGACTGCGCCGACGGCGCGAGGGGACGGTTCTCTGCTGCTGCCCACGGTCTGTCCGTGGGCCATCCTCCGCTCC